>NC_022009.1:89437857-89462625 GCF_000317375.1 Microtus ochrogaster | reverse complement strand
GATAGCCCAGTCAGTACAGTGCTGGAGGATAGCCAGTCAGTACAGTGCTGGAGGATAGCCCAATCAGTACAGTGCTGGAGGATAGCCCAGACAGGACAACCTGAGTTTGATCCCTGGAATCCACATTTAAGGCAGGCCCAGCATATTTGTAATTACAGTACTTGGGAGACAGAGACAGGAGAATTCCTGGGGATTGCAGGACAGCCACCCTAGCCTATATGGTATGTCACAAGCCAGTGAGAAACTTTGTTTCAAGAAAAGGTGTGCAGTTTCTGATAAGTGACAGCTGGGGTTGATCTCTGACTGCCGTAGGTATGTATAGTATTATGAACACATACCTGAACACATTTGTACACACATACATAAACGCCACAAAATTATAAAATATTCTTTCATCAGCAAATAGTCCTTTGATTATTTGGAATGAGTAGTTGAGATAATAGAATTGTAGGAAATAATGAAAATTATAAAAATTAAAGATTAAATTGCAGAATAAATTCTAGACTAAGAAACAAGAAGCCAGAAGAATCAATAGTATGTTAAATAAAATTAAAAATGAACAGGACATTTTCTAAAAGGTGAAAGATATTAAAGATTCCATTAGTAATGAACTCTAACAAATTCTGAGACTTAGTCACATGTTAATTGCATTTAAAATCTTGGTGACTCTAAGGAGTACATAAGGTAGATATTATTGCCCCATTTTCCAGGAATTAAAAATTGTACCAAATCATCCGGTAATCTGCTCAGTTATTAACAGAAGCTAGGATTTATGCTGAGATGAGAATTCTGTTTCTTCTCTAAGACTCGGTGGCTTAACTTGCTCACCTGCCTTTTCATCCTCTGTCTGGCTCTTCTGCTGGAAACTCGGTAGACCTTCTCTTCCTAGAGACTGGTGATTTTCTTCTGCACATAAGTCTTCTGGATGCCACTAGAGCTAATGTTTCTATCTCCTAGTAACATGCATGGAATTCTGTCAAAGACCTGCCTTGTGTCAGAGGAAATAAATCTGGGCAAACTGCTCCAACAGAGTGGGCTGTTCTGCAGCTCACTCCGTGCCATTACACCTGAAATATGTCCTGTAACATGTTTCCCTTACCCTTGAGAATAGGAAAGGAGCAAACAGAAAAACTAGCAAATGCAAGATGAACTTCAGCCTGCAGGACTCACTGCTCTTCTTCCAACTCTTCTTGTTCTATCAACATGGCAGCTCAACTCAGGGAGCAGCTCTGCTGGGTCGTTTCTGCCCTGGACATAATTAACGAGACTTCACATTTATGCATAGAAGGAGAACAGCTTTGTGTTATAAAATAGCATTAAACATCCCAGAAATGACTTTTCAAGAGGAGGGGGTTCTGTCTGTTGGTGTTCTGATTGCAAAAGGCAAAAGAACCTTATAAGTCTCTGAAGTAGGTAAGCAACGGGCGTAGCGAAGGCTTACTTGTTTGTGTGCTATTGGGAACAGAACCCAGGCCCACATGCACGCTTAAGGAAGTCTGCCGCCAGCCTAGACTCAGACACATCCGGATTCCGTTCGCGTCAGTTGTTTTCCCTTTGGGCTTTAAAATAAAATTCCAGCTGGTGCCTGTAGCGCTGCAGCTATTGTACTTCTCGCTTTCTTCAGTCTCTTTTCGTGGGCTAATGGATGTTCATGGAGGAGAATTAGGCACAACAATTTTGCTTCCATCCTCCAGATTTCTTGATGGGATTTTTGAAATTCCTTGTTAGACACCAGTGCCTTACCTTAGGGATTAGGGCTTTTCCACTCCGGTGGTGGTACACGGGGTGGGGACGGAGATGTCTTTTCTGCTCCCTGAGGGAAGGGAGAGAGCATCTCCACCGTGAAGAATAACGCCGGGTGGTGCCACGTTTTCATGGTTATTCATGGGGAAGAGGGACGAGTCAGGAGCTCATCACATGGAACGTCCCACGGCACACATTGATCTACTCAAGTTTCTCCCCAGGAGAGACACTTTGGTTTGCAAGGCTAAGAGAAGTGAAGAATTATGTTCACACATCACTGGACTTTAAAAGACCACCGGGGTTTCCGGAGCCTTGCTTTTCAGCCAAGTAGGCCATGGTGTGACCTCTATTAAATTTATGGGAAATAAGGCTACTCCCTGGGTGACAAGCTGTTGAATGACAGTTAGAAGTAATTAATCATTTGTACTCCTATTTATTAAAATAGCTGTGCCATAGCCTTGATTGTTTTTTCTTCCTACTTGTCCTTAAAGTTGAGGTGTGGCCACCGAGGGCTCACTGCACTGCGTTTCCCCTTGGTGGGACCAGCCAGTAATTTGTGTATGCACTGGAGCACGCAGATGACATACATTAACCTTGGGGACTTTTTAAAGGGACACCCCAAAATGCTAGTCACACTATGGTAAGGCAGATGAAACGTGGGAGGAATGAGATGAATGAATACAATAAATCTTATCTTGTCTCCTGCATTTTAACCCAGAAAGCTAGACCTTTAAAATGGATATAATGTTAACAGGTTTGCTTATTTTAAGGCGGTTGTCCTTATTGTCAGGGAAATATAGTATCCCAGGCAGACTCAGCTCTTGTGCAGCAGGTCCAACCCAGCACTTATGAAGAGCCATGTATTTGGCATTGGAACAACCCTTCACAAACAGTATCCCAATAAAAACAACACTTTGGAAATGGTTTCTTATTACATATTATTACTCCCAATCTTCCAATGAGGAACTGGGATTAAGAGACGGTATTAAGTCATCAGTGTGGGGTGGAACTGCAGTTCACATCTGTGTTTGCTGCTCACCTCAGTCTTGTATGTGATCCTGCCCCTCAGCTGATTGCTAGTCATAAAGGAACGCCTTCCTATTTATGGCCACTTTTACCATCCGTCCTTTTTTCTTCTATCATCTGTCACTGTTTATCTACATCTCCTTGTCTCTGACTCTGTCTCTCTGTATTTTTCCTCCTCTATCTCCTTACTAGGTTACCATGAAGAAGATAGAACTGTGTGGGAGGAAAGGTAGGAAAACTCATAGGTCAACACCTATTGGACAAACAGATAAGACACTTTTGCATATACTAATCACTCTATTATTACACCCACCCATTTTATAGAGGAAGTAGTGTTGGTTAATTCCAGCAGCACAGAAGGTTAGACCATGTGGAAGTAGAGAAAGTGATCACATGACACAGCATTACAGAAAGTTAGACCATGTAGAAGTAGAGCCAATGAGCATGTGATGCCAACAGCACAGAAGGTTAGGCCATGTGGAAGTAGAGAGAATGTCCATGTGATGCCAGAAATATAGAAGGTTAGACCATAAGAAAGTAGATAAAATGGCCACATGATGCCAGCAGCACAGAAGGTTAGACAACATAGAAGTAGAGACAATGACTACATGAATCCAGAAGCACAGGTTAGACCATGTAGAAGTAGGGACAATGAGCATGAGATGCCAGCAGCACAGAAGGTTAGACCATGTAGAAGTAGAGGCAGCAACCACATGATGGATAAGTGAGGAGAGACAGAGGGAGTACCACGGCAGGGAAAGGGCCAGAGTTCTGCTACCGTCAAGCAGGCGCTTGCTGGCTGGGCTTGAGTGCAGGCCTTGGGTCCTTGTGTCTGGCAGCCTGGAAAGTTAATGGTTTTCCTTCAAGAACTGCTGGCTCCCTGGGCAGCAGTTTCCAGACTATTCTCTCTCCTTTGCAGGATAGTAACCATATGAAAATTAGCATTTGGAAGACATTTGAGGATAATGTTTGTGAGACTCTTGGCTTTAATATATAAACTTAAGATATATTGCTTTATCCATTTTTCTTACTAATTAAATGTTTTTCACAGCTTCATATTATTTAAGTGTAAGAAGGAAAAGCTATGTCCTGTGGGAGGGTGTATTTCCTTTAGGCATGTTGTAATAACTACCCTAAGCAACGGCAGCTACCAAGAATCATGTTTTTGACAAAGCATAGTTTTCAAGTAGTTAAGAATTAAAGAAAATTTTACAAGCCAACAGTCCACAGTCAATGATGTTCTTGATTTCATTCCTATGGCTGTTTTCATTATCGTGTGACATTTATACCCATATTAATAATTTTGTGACAAATACTCTAAGAATACAATAAAGCATTGTGGAACAAAGGACTCTCAAACTTTCCAACTTACAACCTCAGATTGTGCACACGCGCAGGTGGGCATATGAATACACACACATGCATACAGACATGCACAAACACACACAGGTACACACACATGTGCACGCCCATACAGGAGAGCATGCTGCTGCAGGTTAACTAAGGTTGGCTGATACTACTAGCTGTCTTCAATTGGTTTTGGTTCTGTAAAGATAGTTGACTACAAGTTAGCTAGAATTTGTAACAGATGTATGCGTTCTAGGACACATATTCTCATGTAAAAGGCAGGATGTGTCAAGGAAAGACAATGATGCAGGTTTAATCTCATTCCTGGTCCATGGCCACTGCTTTGGTTATGCCTAAACCCAAAGTCATGAACTAGAACATGGGCAGGGCTAGAAATGTGCTCTGGCAGGGAGGATAACTTCTGTGAAATCAAAGACACATCTAAGGCTCTATTTGCCAAATTCCTCATGTGCATGCCCTGGTAGGAAGACATGCAATGAGACGCAGAGAGAACACAGGCCCGTCATCTCCCATTCTTCCTTTCCTTCTACTGGCGCAGGTGCCATCCGGGTGGAAGCGGTTCTGGAGCTGTGTCATCTGTGGACTGTTACATCAGAGAAGCTCCTAAGAACAAGTATGGCAAGCTTCCCTCCAGGGCTGCTCAGCGCACTGAAGCCCCAGTTACACACTGAGAACGTCAAAGAGGATGAGATGGCATGAGAAATTCTACAAATTTATTTTGAACATAGAGATTTGCTCATTTAAACTCTTATTTTTTTATGATGTATTTTTTTTTATTAAATTTTATTATTCAATTAAGGATCTCCGCCTCCCCCCCCCCGCCACCGCCTCCCATCTCCCTCCCCCTTCCCCGATCAAGTCCCTCTCCCTCATAAGAACAAGTTTTACACAATTCATGTTGGAAAATATTGTCTTAAGAGATTTCTCTCTCTCTTTATAGTTTTAATGGGGGCAGCATCTGGTTAACACCCCAATTTGAAGATAAATGTTTCTAGAAGGAATTGGGGGCGAGGAAGTAACAGGCTGAGTACATCTTATCACAAGGCCATAGCTGTGTGCTGTAACTGGTGCAAGCTAGAACAAACTCAACTTCAATTTATATGTCACAGCACCAAGTTACTGCCAGGTTGCTCGAATCTTATCCCATCTCACTGTCTTCTAGTATTTCCCATAAACACTTCAGAGATGTGTACATATTTAATGAATATCATAATGTTTGTGTATATCAAGATTTTTTTCTAATCCATGAACGAATGTAATTCTGAAGTCATTTGATCCTTACTGTTACATCAAGTGTGAATCCACTTAGTATAAAATTAATACCACCATCAGTGGATATTTTCCTTCCTAGATGTATGTTTAACTTAACACCTTGATTCTATGGTATGCTGAATAACACCTTTTTAAAAACATCTATGAGGCTATAGTTTTGGCTCATTGGAAAATATTTTTTTACACCTAAATTTTTTTATGGAATGCTGTAAATCTACAAAAAAGTCATTTTAAACATCTGAGACTTTTATGGCCACTCAGGGATAATAAAAAAAGTTTGAAGAATATATTATATTATGTAAATGACGAGAATATATTAGTCAATATTATGACTTTAAAAAAGGAGTTTGCTCTTAAAAAAAGAACAAGGGGGAATTATTCACCGCTCTTTCATGGAAAATGTCAGTGTGTCTTTGCTGATATCATCAGCCCTTTATCATCGTACATCAGAAGGAAGAGGATGTGCTGTGTGATTTCTGGCTACAGGAAGCCTTTGTCCATCCTTGGTTCTCAATTACAGCACAGCCTTCCTTAACTATAGTTTGTGTTGAGCACTTCAGAGTCAATCCTGAATCACAAAAAATACACACAAGGAGATTTGGAACTTACATAGCGCTTCTCCATGCAAGATCTCTTTTCACCAAATTTCAACAGGCAGGGTTGCCAAGTGCTGGCCTCTGTCGTCTAGACAGCAAACCTAAACTCAGGACCTCTAGCTTTGTCCAGGTCACACCTCCATGGACAGCAGGGGAAAAGACTCAGAAAATTTCCTGATTTCAAATACAGGTTTCTCACGTCTGGACATTTCTGCCTTGAATATTCTGTTTGGTACTGACTTGGTCACCCCAGACTAAATATACCACGGAAAAAAGTTCTGTCAATATTTGTGGGAAGGGTACTGTTTTCAAATTTGAGCATTTGGCTGAAAAGAGATACAAAAAGCTTTGCAAGAGAAGTTAAGCTCTGGATAGGGAGGGAGCCCAGCATCCACACCTCTCCACAGAGCGGGCTGTTTTCCTGATGTGTGAAAGCAACTCCGTCACATGAGAAAGACTTTAATGCTACTTGTGAGGTTCTGATGGAGAACTTGGGTGCCGTGTCCCAGAGCGGGTGATGAGTGACACCTAACAGAAGAAAGGAGTTTGTCCTTTTTTTCTGAGAAAAAAAAAATGATTCCAGGGAAGGGGGAGCAGGGGATAACAGATACAGCAGTCTCCAGTCCAAGACAGAAGAGAGCTCTGCCTGCAGCCAGCACCCCACCAGAGTCTCCTGGTTGGATTCAGCCAGATTTACAGGAAGTAAGGTTTGAATAGACTCAGCCTAGAACACAAAGCTTAACAAGGAGACAGCACCCCAAACCCTGTCTGCTGCCAACTCAGCCACCCCAGACTACACATACCAAGGGGAAAAGTTCTGTCTTAATATTTTGGTTAACCATATGTAAGGAAAAAACCCATATGATGTGATAATTATCCCACATTTGGAGTGAAATACAAACAATAAGAAGAACAGAAATTTACAGCCTGTTTAGGTACGACATTGTTGTCTAAGCCCCCTACCTCCAGTTAATCATGCCAGGCAGATGTTAGCAGTGCTCACCTTTTACAAGTGATGAGATGCAGGCTTGAGGGATGCAACTGCCATCCTCATGATCACAAAGCTACAGTTAAGTAACTAACTGTGGGTCCCAACTCACACAGCATAGAGACCACTACATTCTTAAACACTATAGTGCTGTATAGTCGTTCAGTCCTCTGTCCTGTAGGACTGGCAACTATAATGGCTGCTAGACAGAAGGCGTGCATGTCAGAGAAATCTGCCTCCTGTAGGCGATGGCAAAGTAAAAAGGACAAGTATAATGAGGAGGAAAGCACTGGCTTTTATTTTTTTTGGGGGGGGGGGATCAAAATGTATCTGCTGGTTAAATACAGTGAGAGACTGAATCAAAAACAGCATGCATTTATTCCGATTGACTTGGTCCCTCATCGTGCATACTGCGACTCACACCTGAGTGTGAATTGGTCCCGCATCACACATATTGCGGCTCACACCTGAGTGTGACTTGGTCCCACATCACACATATTGTGGCTCACACCTGAGTGTGACTTGGTGCCACATCATGCAGACTGTGGCTCACACCTGAGTGTTTCTGTGCAGGGAATGTGTGATGCACCAGTGAGCATGGGAGAGCTTCCTTCAGCTGTGTGTGACCCCTGGAACCATGGCACCTCCTAAGGTGCTCAAGGAGCAGATGCAGGTTCTTCCTGACAGCTCACTCTTTACGGGTACCTTCCTCACGAGTCTCTGTGAAGGAGTAGAAGGAAATATACACCCAGAATTCTCTATTCATGAGCACACTAGTTAGAGGGCATGAAGAAATCTGGAGTACAAATCAATTTAAAAAATGTTCTATTCATTTGTATTTTACATGGATGAATGTTTTGTCCAAATGTAGTCCGTGTATACATGTGTGCAATGCCTATGAGGGTCAGGAAAGGGTGTCAGATCCCTGGGACTGGAGTTAAGTTGCTTGGGAGCCACCATGTGGATGCTGGGAATCGGACCTAGGTATCTGGAAGAAAAGCCAGTGCTCTTAATTGCTGCGCCATCTCTTCAGCCCACACAAAGCCATTTTTGCAAACTTCCCTGGCACTAACAATGTCTTTGTCACTCACATCATGTGTCAGTCACCTGAAAATGTCCTAGTTTGTTAAGGAATTTCTACTGGCGCCTAACTTTATAAAGCCAATTTTGAAATACGATCCTGTGCAAAGATTTATGGTGAGTGGATAGAGACGAAGCAGAGGTTCAGGCGCAGCTGTCTGTTTCTTGACAAGTCACAAACATCTTCTATGGAGTCCTCATTATGAGAACTTCGAGTCATATGGAGTGCACGGTAATATTATGGCAAGCATAAAACGATACTATGGTAAAAACATTCATAAAATCAAACAATAGTCCAGACCATTCCAAAAAGTACAACTCCTGTTCCTCATTCAGACAGCCTGTTTCCCTTCGCAGGGGGCTCCAGAACTCATATTCCTCACACGAGCTAGCATGGGCTGGTCCGTCTTGGATTTTGTTCTTTATTCAAAAGTGTATGGGCTGGAGTTTTGGTCTCCAGTGTGGCAGTGCTAAGAGCTCCTGGAACCTTTATGATGAGGTTCAGTGTTGAATAGCGAGGTTGTTGGCAGACATTAACCTCCTAAGAGGTTAATAGTGGACTCACACATGAGCCAGCTTTTGAATGCGCAAGGTGTTTTAGTTCAAGCATGATTACCTGCTTTGCACGGCTGTTTTCCTTTCTGTTTCTCTAACTATTCTGCCCACATCCAAGAGAAGGAATCGGTGGGGTCCTCCAAACCTGGAAGTTTCCAAAGAACTTTATATATGTATCAATATATATGTATATACATACATACACACATATACACACATACACATATACACACACATATGGTGTATATTGCATGGTTAGCATATACATATTTATTTTATAGACAGTAAAACATCAGTTTCCTGAAGAAAAGTATTTTTAATGCTCCATTACTTTTTTTTAACTTAAAATATGGGCTTATTATTATTATTGAGTGTTTTGAGACAGGGTTTCTCTGTTTAGCCCTGGCTGTCCTGGAACTCATTTTGTAGACCAGGCTGGACTAGAACTCACAATGATTCTCCTGCTTCTTCCTCCCATGTGTTGAGGTTAAAGGTGTGTGCCACCACCTGGCAAGATTATTTAATTATTTTTTAAGTGAGTATTCTGTCAAGGAAAACAGGTCTTTTGGGATAAGAGCTGCAAGGGTGTTGCCAGACTCAGCAAATAAAATACACTGAGTTTAGTAACAGTAGAGTTTTGGAGGAATCATTATTTAGTATTAGTGTGTTTCACATCCCTAATTATCAACAATGTCTCTCTCTGGGTCACAGAATTATTTCTGGTTTTAATTTGCCCTAAGATAAGATTCTTTTTTGCCAGAATTCACTGACGAGCTCTACGGAAGGAAAGAATGAAACATGACTGTGAGCACGCAGTCCACACCTGCAGTCTCTGGGCTCTACTGACTGGAAGGGGCAAGGGAATCAGAAGCACAAGGTTCTCTAGCTATGTGCTGAGTCAGAGCCAGCTTGATGCATAATATTCTCTGTTTAAAAAAGGAAGCAAAGAGGAGAAAAAGATAACGACAAAACCTCAAACACTGAGGTGCACCTGAACAAAGCTAGGGGTTAGATACAAGGCAAAGGCTGGAAAGAGTGAGAAAAGAAGTTAGTGGGCCCTTGGGTAGCTCAACGGAGTGTTATTCTCTTACGAGAAGGAGATATCAGCTGACTTTCGCATTGTCTCAGTGAGGGCTGGAGCTTGTTGGGAACCTGTAGGTTTCAGCACAAGAGAAAGGGAGATAGGGCAGAGTAATATTGTGTGTGTGTGTGTGAGAGAGAGAGAGAGAGAGAAAGAGAGAGAGAGAGAGAGAGAGAGACAGAGACAGAGACAGAGACAGACAGAGACAGACAGACAGACAGACAGAGAGACAGGCAGAGACAGATAGAGGGGCACCAAAATTCAGTACATATGAATGAATTTGTCAGAATATGAAAACAAAGATTTTTACAAAGTGGAGAAAGCAAAAATGAATTTTATTTTTCATGTTGATTCAGCGAAACTCTGGGTGACGTCACCTCGGTACCCTTGGTCTGACTTGAGCTGAGGGTGTAGTGATGAGGTGGATGGGCATTGAGGGGAGAGAGTGATCACTAGTGAGGACCCAGTGCAACTGAAGGAAGCGGTTGTGAAGATTTGATATAAAGTGTGATTCAGATATTTTGATAACTAATGAAGAATCCATTTTAAGGAATTCTGATATTGTCAATGTTCTGTGTTTGAATAACTAGAGATGCTACTGAACAAATTCTGGATGAATTCTCTGGTTTATGAACTTCTAAAATGTGAGAGGGTCAAAAGCAAAAGCCACGAGTTCTGCGTGGTGCAGGAGATCTGGGTGCAGATATACTCCGTGCACAGATTACCATGAGGGGAAAAGCACCAGATTTCATACAAGCTTGGGATTTCTCTGAAAATGAGCTGTGAAGGCAGGCAGCATCGGGGTCCTTCAGGGCTCCATTGTGGAATCTGAGCGAGTGAGAAAGAAATACCCAGACTGCTGCTGTGTAAAATGGGGTAGGGAGAGGTTAACTCCCTGTTCTGTGTTTGATAAAACTCTTGGAGCCCTGATGGCAGGATATCAAAACATTATCATGGGATTTATAGTTTCAGGAGAGACAGAGAGAGAAGGGAAAGGGGAGAGGGAGAGAAAGAGGAAGAGGGAAACACAGAAACTAACAGATGCCTGAAACTGACCAGACAAACAACTTTAAAATAGATGTGTATTCTTATCCAAGTTAAAAATACCGTATGACTTGTTTATATTAGATTAACTGTTTGTGCCTCGTAGTCAGCCAGACCGGAGTTTCCGTGGTCACTCCCTACCCATGCCTAGAGCCTGGCGGTTTGGGAAGGTTGGAGGGTGAGGGGAGGTTATCGGCCTCCATCTGATACAGAGTAATTAAAATGGCTTAGGTAATGCCATCCTGTTCTTACTCCGCTTTGTGTTCGCCTAGACAGTTCTTAGCCCTTGACCCTCCTTCCCCGATGGCCACATCTACCTTGGGAACATATTTGAGATTTCCAAGGCCTTGACTCTGGTGTACATGTATTAACCAAAATAACTGGCAGGTTCGATTTAAAAGAGCTGCCATGCTCTGTCGGCAATAAATGTTGCAAGGTTACTCCAACTCTCATCAAACTTGGATGGATCTTTGTGGGTTTGGCCTAGAAAAACACTGCAGGGAGAATCAAGACCCATTGGGAGAATAATGAGTCACTTCATGGTCTACACACCGGCTCTAGGCATTGACCACCCAAACAAATGTGAAGCCATAGAGCTAATGGAGGCTGTGACTAAATATTGGAAGAGGAAAACCGGAGAAAGATCAAAGTGGATTTTAGTCAGCAGGAGGCCATGTGATAAAATTCTGTACTCTTTAAAAAGGAGTACGGAGTAGCCATGAGGAGACAGGCCTGTTTGAGGGGAAGAAGTTTAAAACCATGCTGGGATTAAGAAAAGAGAGCACAGATTTCCTCCCCAAGCTGCTTACCAAGTCCCCAGAGAGAACAGATAACCAGAGTCATCAGAACAGACAAGCTGGCGGAACTCGCAGGCTTCCAGACATGACACAGCTGTCGCACAGACCAGTGTACAGCACACGTGGTTACCTGTGCAAGACCTGTGCGTGATCAATCAAAATACAGCACCAGTGCAGTGCTATTGGCTATTGATGGCTGCTTTTCGCTCGGGACCCAGCCAAGAGTGAGCAGCACCTGTTCACATATGGGCTGCTCTAATCGGACCCAGGGGATTAAAATAGCAACAAAAAGGAAAGGGAGAACACAAAATTGGGAGGTGCAGTCGCAGATGGTGTAATCACAACACGTTGTATAAATGTGTGAGAATAGAGTTCCTATATCTGAGGCCCCAGAGGTGGGTCTCGGGGTCCTCTCACGTGCCTCCCCTCCCCTGCCTGGTAAAAAGGGGCACAGCTCAGAGGCTGGGGGCAGAGGGGTGGTGTTCTCTAAAACCTGAAGCCAGAGCCAAAGCCTGGGTCTATGGGAAGCAATGCTTCTAGCTGTTCAGTCATAACGTAGGCATTGAAAACGCATTTATACTTTTCCTTTTCTATTTATTTACGTGTGTGTTTGTGCCTTTGTGTGTGTGCCCACCTACGCGGGCATGCCCATGTGCCACATAGACCTGTGGAGGTCAGAGGAGAAATTACAGTAGTAGGCTCTCTTCTTCTGCCATGTGGGTTCTGGGGACCAGGCTTGGCGGTAAGCACTGTTACCTGCTGAGCAGACTCATCAGTGCCTAGCCATTTGTTTCTACGTCTTTCCTCTTAGGTTTTATACCCACCTCTGCCCTGCTCACTCCCATCATCACCTCCTAGCACAGTGTCTGGCAGCTGGTACCGATATTTATGGCATTAAAGAAATAATAGCCATTTTAAAATTAGCCTCCATCTTTCGAAATTCTTTTTAAATTGAATAAAACTTTTTCATACAAATATTCTGATAAGGGTTTCTCCTCCCTGAAATCCTCCCCTATCCTTCCCACCTCCCCCTCTTCCATACTAGAGAAGCCATGTGCAAGCCACCAGGGAAGCAGCTGTCGTGGAACAGCGGCCACACATGCTCATGGCAGAGAGTGTAAGCAGTGGATAGAGCACTCTCTGAGTCAACAACTGTTGAGGACGGACGGATGGCTCTGGGATGAAGTAATTTCTTCTCATGCTCCATGACACATTGGTGGGGATGGGACTTTGGAAAGTAGAAGCATGCTTTGAACATGTTTTGAGATGATCCCTTTCTCGTGACCAAGTAAGAGGTGACTTCTCCAGAGAAGATCAGTGAGGGAAAGCCTGGCTTGAGCGATGTCTAGAATGTGTTAGGACACAGTGGGAGAAGCTGCTAGGAGAGCAACAGTTCACCAGGAGAGGACACTCGGATGGTGTGACCGCAGGAACCACAGTGCCACCTTCCTGCTCCAGAGGGACAGAGCCACATGACGTGGCCCCACTCAGTCTGTCTCAGCACACAGTTGTGTTGTTCTTATCTTCTGCCTCTGAGGTAATCAGTACCTACAAGGAAGTGTCTGGAAGTAGCCAGGAGGAAGTGACTCTGTAGTTAGCAGCCAAGATGAGGCATGATCACCCTTATCAGTGAGAGCTGTCAATGGGATAAGGGCCCACTAGATTTTTCCAGAAAGCAAGCTGGTGACATCTCTGAAAGGAGCATCTGTGACTTGAGGGCACCTCAGGGAGCAGTAAGGATGGTTCCTGTCAGGATTGTGGAAGCTGAGAGTGCAGTGGCCGGCAGGGGAGTGCCCTGGTGAACCTGCTTGGGATGTGACCTGAGGGAGGGTGGGACAGGAGGCAGGGGAGGGCAGGGAGGGGGTGCAGGCCAGGTGCTGGCACAGTGGGAAGGGCTGCCTCTTCTACTCTCAGCCTGCCCCGCCCTCTGCACAGGCAGGCTCTGAGCGCCCACCTTTTATGTGGTTTGGGGATTTTTAACTTGATCAGCCCAAGGCTTAGGGGCAGTGATCATACACTTCCTTTTCTTCAGCTGGCTCCTGGCTACCAAGAAGCTCGATATTTACAAGTCTTCCAAAGACAATTCTGAAGCAAGAATAAAGCACAGAAGATGACGTCCAGGCAGGGTGGGAGAAGCCTTTACCGTTGTGATTGGTGCTTCTGCATTCTCCAGCATCACTTTTGCATGACAAACATGGCCCCATGGGTGTGGTCCCATCCCTCCTTTGCAAATGTAAAATCCAGGCTCATAGTTTCTGAGCTCAGAGGGGATGGGTGAGGTTGAAAACATAGGCTTGCTGATAATTACATGCCTAAATACAGTCCACTGGGTGGCTTCTGCTTGTTACTGTCAAGGAAAGCTGTGGGTTTGTCATGCAATCCTTTAGAGCTTCATTTATCAGTACATTCATAATGACGAACTTAGCATTGCATAATGATCTAGTATTGATCAAATATATTGATCAAAGAAGGGATGGTGCTTTTTCTCATTTTTAGAATCCTTAATGATAGGATTGAGTGTTAGGGTTGTAGGCACTCACTGTGTCTGTACAGTATGTAGGACTTAATCGGCTTCTGAGAAGACATATTCTTTAGTCAAGACCAATGCCCTTCCTTGGCCTGATAGCTTAGTGTTGGTCTCAGGATGTGGGAGGACACTGACAACCTTTCCTCAGATCTTAACGCTCCTGAGAAAAATGGTATGAACCTGTTATCATTGCTTCTGTACAAATGGTTAGGATGTCTTCTGTTTAATTCTTTTTTATTTGACCTAACTTCTTTCATCATTAGATTGCTTTGATGAAGTTTTGTTTCATTTCAGGTGTTTTTTTTTTCTTTATTTGAATGTGTATTTTCTGTGTCTGTTTCATGTGGAATCCAGAGGCTGACATTAAATGTCTTCTCTGATCGTTCTCCATGTTATTTATTGAGGCAGGGTCTCTCCCTGACTCCCTGAACTCTTCGTTTCTGCTAGTCTAGCTACACAGCTTGCTCTTGGGAAATTCCTGTCTCTGCCTCTCAATGACTGGAAATGCAGGTGGTTGCCAAGTCTGCCCAAATGTTCTGGGATGTGAACTCTCTCTGTTCCTGGAGATGCAGGTGAGTCTCTATGCAATTAGATATCTTCCTAGCCCCTCCTGATGTGGGAAGTTCTTCTGTCTATGTTTTGCTTTTATTGATTAATGAATTAAGCTGCTTCAGCCAGTGGCTTATCAGAATAGTGCAAGGCAGGAGTTCCAAGCAGATGGAGAAGGAGAGAGTAGGTTGAGTGAGGGAGAAGTCATGGAGCCTTCAGAGGCAGCTGAAGCCTGCTGAAATATTGCCGGGAGGCCACAACCTCATGGTGATGCACAGATTTATGGAGATGGGTTAGTTTAGAATATAAGAGTTATCCAGAAGCATGCTTAAAATATTGGCTAAACAATACTGCAATTAATATAGTTTATCTGTGATTATTTTGGGAGTCTGGGCAACCAGGGAACAAACAAAAGCCTCTGACAAGAACCTCCCATGGTATTAAAGACAGGATTTTCTCTGTAGCCCAGGCTGGACTTGAACTCATGATTTTGTGCATGTAATCTCTGATTACTGTCATTACAGCATTTTTATTTCCTAATAAGAGTACACCAATGAAAAAAAGTGGGCTTCATTATGAGTTTCCTGCGTGTGTATAATGTAGTTTGTCATATTACTTTTTTGTTACTGTCTTTTCTCTTCTCCCACTAGGCTCCCTTTCTCACCTGGACCAACAGGTCATTCTTCAGTGGCAGAGTCCCAAGAAGCAAGATTTAGGGAATCAGAGACAATGATGATAGAATAGGTGGGCTGAGGGAGTTTTGTACAAGTGATGTCTTACACCAAGCAAGCTTATTTAGAAGTTCAGCATCTTCTATACGATTTCCAGAGATAATGGGGCAGAGTCAGCAGGAGCTATCTCACAATGTTGCAGGAGGGAACAAGGACCATCCCAAGAACATTATGTATACAGCGATAGTGAGGCGAGCTGGGTCTTCAGGCTTACAGACTCTGTCAAACAGTCTTCTGGTTTCAGAGAAGGACCAATGTTCCTTCTCCACACGCCAGGGACTCAGGGAAAGCCTTGGATCAGCCCAGCCTTCAACATCTTTCCTTTCCCTTTGACCTTTTACCACTTTAAAGAAACCGAGGCCCTCTATATAAGGGACACAATGACACCAGTTTTCAGAACTTAGCTCTTGCTAAACCCAACCCTTGAGAGGATCTTATCCTTTGCAGACACCAGCTCCTCCTCAGTGGGTTTAGATTTATTGTAGAAACAAATTTGCTGACTTTCCTTTCATGGTGACATTTCACATCAAAGTAACTTCAGCACTTGATTTTCATTGATAATTGCCTGTCTGAGTCAGGGATGTAATGAGAAAACTTGCTAGTGTTGTTTCTTTACCACAAACGTAGGTCAAGTTGCCTTTTGCATTAATCTTTTGGTTATTAAATTAGCCACAGAGCCAACATGTTTTTATATAGACAATAGAGCAATAAAGGAAAATACATATTTTTCTAGAGGCTGGAAAATGGTTAAACTGCATAAATGTTTAATGTATAAATGGTTAGAATGTATAAAGAGAGGTTGAGTTAAACAAGTAATGAAATTGAGAAAATGCTATTGAAAAAATCAGAATCAAGCATAGACCAGATTATTAGACATAAGGGCAATATAATCCCCTATATTCACCCGTCTCCCTAGCAAGGCTGGTGTTGGCTCTCTATGGGTGCTATGCACTGAGCAGCCTTGGGAGAGACAATGGGAGCCTCCCTGTGACAGTAAAAGTGGGCAGGCTTACCATATGTCCCAGTTTCCTTTGGTTGCTGTGATGAAACACCCTGGCCAGCAGAAGCTTAGGCAAGGAAATGGTTTGTTTGGCTTACACTTGTAGGTCACAGTCCATGACCTGGAATTCAAGGCAGGGACCTGGGTGGCTTCTTTGTACAGCCCAGGAATACCTACCTGCTCAGCTGATGGTACCACCTAAAGAAGACTGGACCAACTGATAATCAACACAGTCTCTCATAGACAGACCTACAGGCCAATCTGGTCCAGGCAGTTCCTAATTCGAGGCTTTCCTCTCCAGTGACTCGAGGTTGTGCCAAGTTGACTGTTTTTGCAAGGCACCACCCACTCCAAAATCTTCCAGGCTTGAGGTTCATCTGAGCCTCACCTACACCACCACCATGGAGTTTGGAGATATGGTTTCAACACAAAGGAGTAGATGCTCTCCGCTGCTTGTTATGCTTTGCCTGTGTCCTGAAGTCTCATGGATTTCCCCCTATCCACAACCTGTGACTAGCCCTTCTCAGCAAGCAAACACTGTACCGTTTCATAACTTCTCTGCTCTCAAGGAGACAGTAGCTAACAAAGAAGCAGCGTGATGGGCACAAAAGCTATGATGGGTGCAATCCTCACTTACCAAAGACATCTTAACCTTATTCTCTGGGGCCTGTAACGGTTACACAGTGTGGCAAAGGGACCCACAGTGGCAGGTGAAATGAAGTTGTCAATCACCTGGCTTGATGATTAGGAAGGCATCCACCCTAGGCTTGGGAGAGGTCTTACTGCAGATCATAGGATTCTTGGAATATAAAAGGGGGGCAGGAGCGTCAACGTCCAAGTCTGGGAGAGAACTGAAGATGCTACACTGATGGCTCTGAGGAGGGAAAGATCTCAGAGCCGAGGACCACAGTGGGCTCCAGAACCATGAAAAAGCAAGGAAATAGATTCTCTCCTCAGGCCAAGACAGCATGCAAAGACACTGATGTTATTTCAGAGACTCAGATTGTACTGGAAGATAAGAAATCATGCTGTTTAATCTGTTAGGTTCAGATAATAGCCATAGAAGGTCAAAGGCAGAGTTCAGATCTGAAAATCTTGGATGGGAAAGGCCTTGCTGCTGAGTTCCACATCACATATATCTTAAGATCCTCCCTTAGATATCAGCTTAAATATATTACGTCATATGAAGGCAAAGCCTGTCCTCACCTTTCTCTGTCTCATCTGAAGGATGCTGGACCTCTGATCTGCTCCCCGGCCCTTTACTGCCCTTAATCATTATGCTATATTTTCCTACTGTGGGAATTTCCATAATCACAATTAAAATCAAGTTTTTTTTGTTTGTATGCATCTGAAATATTGTGTGTGTGTGTGTGTGTGTGTGTGTGTATGCTTGTGATTTATAGGCATTCTTTTCTAGTGTGATTTACAATGTCTTAATTCTAAGATTATGTTCTTACATTTCAAATTTAGAATGTCCTTTAAATGAAATGATGTTACTAGAATATAGTGCTCTTTCTTGTTATTTTTTTCTTTTCCAAACATCTTATTTTTTTCCCAATAAAATGTTAGCAGTCTGAATTTATTTCTAAACATAGTAGTGACTGCTTTCTCTCAGTGCTGCGGAGTAGCTTCAGTGGATCCCTTGGACTCGCTGGCTAGCTGGATTGGGCAAAACAGTGAGGGCTACGGACAGTGAAAGAGCCTATCTCAAAAGCAAGATGAAAAGCAATTGAAGAAGACACCTGAAGGATCAACCTCTGCAATATACATAGATGAGTGCACCTCTGAACGCCATAAACCACACACATGCATTCACACACGCATGCACACACATGCATCCACACACACAACACATGCACGCACATACAAACACACAAACACACACACGCGTGCATACACACAACACACACGTGCACACACAAATACATACACGCATGCACACACATGCATGCTTACATGCACTGAAAAAGTTGAAAAACTTAGTTCCAGATGCTCTCAGATGTTATTTAATCACAGAATTTTCATTTCATTTACTGAAAGACACATCACATTTATTTTTACTGCTTTTTAAATTTCTGAACTATCTTCCTCATAAGGGAAAGAATAGGACTGTTTTAGCCTATATTCCAGCCTAACACAGGTCCTGACATGGGACAGGCACACAACGTCATTCTGAATTAATGATATTAAATTATAAAGAAAACGTACAACAATACTACAAGGATTAACATCTCACTCATTGTGCCAACACCCTAGTGTGTGTAAGATAAACTGCCAGAGGTTACGCAATGGATACAAAAACAGACTACTTGCTTTTGGATACTGCATCTCCTAAAATTAAATTTCTGCCCTAAATAGGCAATCTCAAATGCTGCTGCTGTACTCCTTGCCAATTCCCGTCTAGTAAAATTTTCCAGAACTTAGTAACAAAAAAGAAAAAAAAGAGACTGTTTCATTTATTCATTTATTTTAATTAGTAAACAAGAGCTAACTAACTAAACCCCGTTTTTCTCCACCTTAGCCTCTCGTAAGCACAGAGTGCCGTGTTGTGGTCATTTGAGTTCTGGGGAGGACAGAAGAGGCTTTGGGACACTCTTGTCCTCTTTCCTGGCTTTCTTTCCCTGCCTGTACTTCCTTATTCATGCCCGGCCTGGCTTGTCCTCTCTCTGCTCTTCTTCTGTTATGTTCCATCATGTTGTAAGTCACCAGAGTGCGTTTGGAGAGGGAGTCGAGCTCTAGCTGGATCATCACTGTTGAACGGAGACCCACGTTCCTGTGTTTTTACAACTGGTCAGCTGGGCCTATATTCTGTTCTCCATGCTTGGTTTGATGTTTCTCACTGTAAGAACAGCAGCTAAGACTCATGTTCTCTCTGTGTGGTTTGCCTAGAGACTACATATGAATCATACATGTTTATGTTAGGGTCCGAGAGAAGCCCCCAAGGAAAGACCAGCAGCCACATACGCGATAACAAGACTGGTTTATTAATTCCAACGTTGGGGTAAAGCATGACAACCAACCCAAGAAGGTCGCAAGCTTCTTTTAAGCAGAGTTAGGGGAATCGCAGGGAGGAGGGATTAATCTGGGGTTGATTGGTGGAGGAAAGATTAGTCTGGGGGACTGATTGGTGGGAAGTCCTAGTGGTTAGGGATCTTCCCCTCAGCAGGATAGGGAAAGCTATCTTTAGAGATCAGGATACTCGGGGCAGGGTGGGGGTCAAAGGGGCTTGGGGTGCCTGCTGAGCTAGCAGAAGGGGCTGTGGGGTGCCTGCTGATTTGTTGCCCCAAGTTGTGGTTTCCCTTTCCTGAGGCTTACCTCTGCCCCATTTTAGTGAACCTAAGACCTAGTCTCTGTCAGGCTTTTGGGAGAGCCTGATCTGCCTCCGGCCCCCAGCATTCTCATTTAAACTCAAATCCACCTTTGGATATTGCATTCTCTACATAATGCTTTAAAATGGAGACATTTGGGAGCTAAAGGCAAATTTCAAGCACGTAGTTGTAATTCTTTGAGAAATGATCATTAAAAGTAGACTCATATTTCCCAGCAGGAATATATGCTGAAGTGCACAGACATGATTTGCTGTGCAGACACTAGGTAAATTCGGACAGTGTCTGGTGCAAAGATGCTTTGAACCAGGTGGTGGTGGTGCACGCCTTTAACCCCAGCACTCTGGAGGCAGAGGCAGAGGCAGAGGCAGAGGCAGAGGCAGAGGCAGAGGCAGAGGCAGAGGCAGAGGCAGAGGCAGAGGCAGGGAGATCTTTGTGAGTTCAAGGCCAGCCTGGTCTTCAGAGCGAGTTACAGTATAGCCAGGGCTACACAGAGAGGCCCTGTCTCAAAAAATTAAAAGTAGACAACTCTCTCCCCAAAGATGCTCTGAAGGGCCTGTGAGCTGATAGTGGGCACAGATAGTGGGAGGTGCCAAGAGTCCTCTTCTTTATTAACAGTCTCATTTTCCATGGGATTGAAGGCGGGTGGGGGCAAGGAGGGGAGACACAGGAGTATCTTATTGGCCTCAAAAACCTTCATTTTTTTCCCTCCTCAAATGAATTGAGCTCATAGCAATTGGCTGCCGTGTCTATCTATTTGGCTTCAGGTGTGTCTTTCTGTGGAGCCAGGCAGGCAGTGTGGAAAGTGTTTAACCCATTAGGGTTCAACATAAGATTGCCTTGGAAACGTGATTACCGCTCCACTGATGGCATCCGCTTTCGGGATGGGTTTGTGTATGTTCAGGCCCCGGTGCGCCTGCTTGCTGGGAATGTGACTTTGATGTCTCAGAACCTTTTCTTTCCTCATATGCGAGAGGTCAATAACCATCCCATCCTCTTGGGGTGTAAGAATCAAAGGAGGTTTGGTCGGTCAGGCACTCGCCGTATGTTACATTTTCACTCTGCTTTGCTTTATTGTTCATGGTGTTAGTGATGTCAGCACAGGAACAGTAAATAACAACAGAATGAGAAATACTTCAAAGCAGTCAGATACAAACAATTTTAAGCAAATTACTAGCTGTTAAATTCACTCTAGCTGGGAAAGTGAAGTAAAAGTCTCCTTTCTCCCCTTTCTCTTAGGGATGGAGAATAAATACAGTAACTTAAAAATTTGACCCATCTATCTGTCATTCAGATATAAGCTTCATTTTTTTTTCCCATAGCATTATTGGAGGCCTTTGAAAGCCAACATTTGGTACTTGTCTGCTGATATCAAGGGAGAAAACTGTCCTTTCTGTCAATCATTCCCGTTACTTGGACAGAATCCTGAGATAGAAATCATGTTTGGCTGAGTCGTTATTGATTGACATTTTACGTCCTTCGTTGCTGAGGAATCAATGGTTTATATAATACACTAATTGAGATATCACAGTTTCTACAAAGTTGGTCAGGAGCAATCACTCACAATTAGCACAACTGTGCTACCGACCCTATTCTAGGGGAAATCCAATTTTGGGCAGTGACTTCTAGTCTATTTTTCCTCTAAGAATTTCTCTAGGAGAAAAGCCAGCAGTGCATTTGACACAGTAGAAATAACATCGAATCGAGGACATTCTAATCTTAAATATGCATACTCAAATCAGCAAAGTGGCTCTTGCAGATTTTATAATCTCTTAATATAAGAGAAATAATGCTTTTTTGCTTGAACCTTACAACTAATAGAGTGTGTTCAAATTTTTATAGATAAAGAGTTTTTTAAAAATAAATGTTATTGCTTAACTGTTACCCCAGTTCTTGAAAATATGAACACTCACTTCATTTTCGAGACAGTTGTTTCTAACATAACCAGTAGGAGCTCCGGTCAGCAACAGTCTTCCTAACGGACAGTAATTGGGTTCTAATGCAAGTTTATAACTGAGCACACATTAAAAGAGGAGGCAAAGTGGTTTTCAGCTACTCGACAGAGCATTATAGAGAGAAAAATGCATTTGCCTGCAAAGAACTTCTCCAACTTGTTCCCAACTTAAATTTCCCCCCAAGGCACTAGAGCTGGAGGTAATAACCGTACTGGGGCGGAAGCATGCAAGAAGAGAGAGGGAAATGCTCCAAGCACATCAGTCACACATGTGCCACATACAGCTTTTGAGCTATGGTTTTGGAAAGATAAAGGGTGGCAACACAGTGGTTCAGAGAGAATAAAGACAGGCTTGCTCATGTGGAGTCGATGGCACACATGGCTTGCTGAGAATAAAGGCAGTCTTGTCATATGGAGCTGATGGGGACATCATGGTTTGGTGAGAATACAGAAAGACAGGCTTGCTTATATAGAGCTGATGGGGATGAAATGTAGCCAAGATTACAAATATGTGTAAATTCTTGGGCTTACACTCAAGGACTGTAACCGGCACATGCCTGCATCATTGTACAACGGCTCCCATTCAAGGTTATTTTCTGTAGCACTACGTCTATTTGCAAGCCACTGCAAACACCAAAGGTGTTCATCAAGGTTGATGTATGAACTTAAAATAACGGGATGCTATGCGATCATGAAAGGTAAGAACATGTGGAATTGTGATATAAAAGGGTCTTTAACACTTAGTATACTGCCATATTACTTATATTTATGGAATTAAAATTAAACAATGGCTGTTCCTTTGGAAAGAAAGTTGGGGTCTGGAGTATAGGGCATATGGCTTCTCCCTCTTTAACTTTGTGAGTATACCACTATTTAAAAAATGAATAATTTAAAATATATAAAACAGAAGGAATGTAAACCATAGCACAACCCCCCCCCTCCTTCATGGGCTAGTCACACAGTGTGTGGGTGAACCGATGATTTGCCAAGCAACCCTCTGTCTTGCTCCTGGCATCAGGATATACTTAGAGGTAAAAACACGTATCACAGGCACCAACATCTCTCTCAACCTTCAACTTCATCCAAGATATCTGGGATTCATTTCTCTCTTCTCTCTCTCTCTCTCTCTCTCTCTCTCTCTCTCTCTGTCTCTGTCTCTCTCTCTCTCTCTCTCTCTTCCCCCCCTCTAACCCCTTTCTCCTCCTCTCCCCTCCCTCCCTCCTTTCTTCTTTTTTCCTATTTTGTAGTCTAAATTAACAGGGGCATTGACACCCTGGCTTCTCAAATAAACATTTTCTCAGAAAGACTCTGATCCGAATCCTCCTTCATAGTAGAACTCTGAGCACAAACACAGGAACACAGCCATGCAGAACATGCTTTCAAATGCAGTCTCAGTGTTCATGCCTCTAAAGCTGAAAGGCTCACACAGTACCTGGGTTGCAGGTGTATGTGGGGAGGACTCTCAGTGGGAGTCGGAGTCGGGATTGCTGGGCAGGGCCCGGGTGTCAGCTGAGGATTCCTGCAGTGGACTCTGACATGTGCTGTAGGTGTAAGGGGCGCAATAGCCGAAGCATGTCCTTTGTGCTCCTTTCGCCCCATAACTACATGTTAAGTCAGTTCACTATGAATTGGATGTTGATATCGAGGATGAGCTACTTTATATTGGTTTAAATATCTTTAGTTTGTTGTGTACCTTACTAAAATAAAATTGGAGGCCAGGAATTGATTAAAATGAAAACCAATCAGCTGGTGTGAAATTTCCCATTACTGCTATTCACACCTTCTGAGGACATCAGAGAGGGGGAATATCGATGATTTAATTCTTCATCATTCTGCTTAATATTTAAAAAACACTTTTGGATTGATTAAAGCTTCCCATGCCAACAAATGGCTATTATCCCTATCTGGAAGCCAGCTCTCTAGGAATTAACCACAGCAAACTGTAATAACGGACACAGCACATGACCAGCGGACACACGCTTACATGGACATGCACACACAGTGTGTTACTAAGGCCCCTGGAGAGATGTCATTATGGATAATTCAAGGGAACTTGTTGAAAACTCCGGGTGAATAAGGCAGTTCATTTATTAAAATGCTGTGCTGACTAGTATAGGTGTGGATACATTTTCCCGGAGTCATCATAAACAATTATTCAGTAATATTTCAAATATCAAAACAAGAGAAAAATCCGATAAATTTAAATGAACATGTCAAAATACACAAACAGCCTTGAGGACTAACTTGCAAGGTGTGCTGTAAAAGCAGTTTATCATTGGGGCAGTTTGCACAGCTCCAGTAACCTTCACTGCTTTCATCAACTCCGTGCAGGTGAAAAGGAGGCAGAAGCACAAGGGCGGAAGGGAGGAAGCACCCATCCCCAGGGCTGCCTACGGAAGCCTCTTACCCTTGGACTGAGCTTCCTGAGGTTGCCTCGCCCATTTCTGCACAAGGGGAGACAGCAACATCTACGTAGACTAGATCACCAGCTAGTTAACATTTCGGGAGGGAGCCCTGCTCCTCTCCTGTCCGTCTGTCCCAGAGAGAAGTTCACTTCTCCACAAGCCCCCTTCCCAGTCCCGCTGCAGTTGTGTTGTGTGGCTTCCCCTTCCCTTTGCTAGGTGGTGTGTATTGTGCATGTGGCCTGTCTGAAACACATCGCCCATACACCTGGGCCAAAAGGTTGAATATTCTCTACTCTCCCTTAAGTTCAAGCTAGAGTGTGCAAATGTCATGTCTTCTCTGGCCACTGTGCCATGGTCCCTTGTCCTTCTCTCGAACACACATCGGTGCACAATTCCATGCCATGGCCACAGTCTCATCTTCCATCATGCAGACTCCTCCTTACCCCCACAGTTGCTGTTGGCTCTACCCTGACTCCTGGGCTCCGGTTACTCTTTGTTCTTTTCTCCACATCACCTTCAGTGAGGTTGTTTTTCCAGTTCCCTCCTGTTTTATTACTGAAGCTCTGCTTCTGACTGCTCTTTTTACCATGTCCAGAGCAGCAGTCAGCTGTAGTCACAGCAGGGTTCCTCATCCACCACAACATGCAGCCGGCCCTTGCAACCATGGCTCCTCTTCTGCCACAACATGCAGCCGGCCCTTGCAACCATGGCTCCTCTTCTGCCACA
>NC_022009.1:89436875-89437568 GCF_000317375.1 Microtus ochrogaster | reverse complement strand
TTGCAACCATGGCTCCTCATCCACCACAGCATGCAGTCGGTCATTACAGCCATGGCTCCTCATCCACCACAGCATGCAGTCGGCCATTGCAACCACTGCTCTTCATCCACGACAGCATGCAGTCGCCATCACCACACCACATTCTAGCCATCCACCATGGCAGTTCTGCCTGCCA
The DNA here is from genome assembly GCF_000317375.1 of Microtus ochrogaster. Taxonomy (NCBI): domain Eukaryota; kingdom Metazoa; phylum Chordata; class Mammalia; order Rodentia; family Cricetidae; genus Microtus; species Microtus ochrogaster. Next base: position 89,437,393 of record NC_022009.1, on the reverse strand, counting down.
CCCTTATCTTCACATCAAATATGAATCAATCAAAATTTTAGGAGCCTGACATGGTAGTGCATACCTGTTGCCTGAGCACTTGAGCTGTGGAGGAAGGAGAATCTGAAGTTTTTGGTGAGATGGAGGCCAGCCTAGGCTACGTGAATCCAGACTTGAAAATGAAACAGAACTTTTGCGTTCCTACAGACACACAGAGAACAATCACCTAACTACAGTTATTGACAGTATAGATTCATAGTCCTTTACCATACAGAGGATTTGGGCGTTCCCCTTCTCCCTACTCAGCCCACTTAATTTGTTTATGCAGCGTATTCATTCTATGGCTTCATCTTACATTTCTGATCTGCTCTCAGCTCGATAAAAATGTCTGAGCTGGGGTGTGGGGAAATAGCTCAGTTTGTAGGGTGTTGAAATGAATTCATAAAGACCTAGGTTCTAGACCTAGCACCAATTACAGGATCTTAGAGCTCTCTCTCTCTCTCTCTCTCTCTCTCTCTCTCTCTCTCTCTCTCTCTCTC
>NC_022009.1:89433965-89436775 GCF_000317375.1 Microtus ochrogaster | reverse complement strand
CACACACACACACACACACACACACACACACACACATATGCACAGACTTTAGTTAAAAATTCTCTCAGCGCGTGACAGTTGCATGGCTGGGGCCGGCTGCAGGGCCACTGGCAGTGGCTCCAGGACTTATCCCTACTGTTTGTACGGGCTTCTGGGAACCCATTCTTTTTGGATGTATACCTTGCTCAGCCTTAGCCTAAATTTAGTAGGGAGGGCCTTGAACCTTCCCCAGAGCAATGTGCCTTATTCTCTTTGAGGATGGGGTGGGGATGGGGTAGGGGGGAGAATGTGTAGGGAATGGGAGGAGGGGAGAGGGTGGGAACTGGGATTAGAATGTAAAATGAAAAAAAAGATTGTTTGTTTTCTTTTTTGAAAAAAAAATAAGAAAAACATACAAAAAATGGTGAAAACAACAAAAAAAATCTTACAACTTGTTTTCCACTGCTGATTCTCGTGGGCTGAATTGTGCATTTCTGCCTCCAGACCCCACCCTTCCACTTCCTGTCGGGCCGCTCACACTTTTGGTAATTTCATACTTGGTAAATGGTGTTCAGCGCTCAAATTCAAACCCTTTGTAAAACAGGTTGAAGACAGTTATTCCTCCATCTCATTCAAGCTTCTGCTGCAGCCCTCATTCCTTCTAGGTGAGCTTGCTGGACACTGTGGCCCCTTCCCTTTCAGTCTCTGTATTGGAAGACGGCTTTGTTCAGGGACGCTGTGCCTACAAGCAGAGTTTGCATCAACTGCAAGCAAGAAAACCAGCTTTTGTTTCAACTTGGTGGTTTCTCCTTTTAACAGAGGTCATCCAGATTGCACTCTCTTCTCAGCCATGGAAGCTGGGCTCAGACACACAGCCAACAGGGGAAGCGACAACATGAAAGCCAGGCTTGTCCATTTTTGCTCTTTATTCTGAATACATGGTTAGTCAAGTATTTTAGGTCAAAACCACTCCATATCTAGGCTTTTGAAAATAGTATGGGCGAGACCTATTTTTGAGAAAGAAGACTTCTTAGCTAGTGGTAACTATTAAAACAGATTTTTTCTTTTTTTGCCCCCCTTGACACTTTAAAATTTTTTTTGAGCTATATATCTTTCTCCGCTCCCCTCCCTTCTTCCCCCCTCCCCATCTGCCCTCTCTCATAGTTTCCATGCTCTCAGTTTACTCAGGAGATCTTGCCTTTTCCTACTTCCCATGTAGATTAGGTCCATGTATGTCTCTCTTAGGGTACTCATTGTTGTTTAGGTTCTCTGAGATTGTGAATTCTAGGCTAGTTTTTCTTTGTTTTATGTCTAAAAGCTACTTATGAGTGAGTAATATGATATTTGTATTTCTGGGTCTGGGTTACTTCCATTTGCCAGAAAATTTCAAGATATTATTATTTTTTCTGCTGTGTAGTACTCCATTGTGTAAATATACCACATTTTCCTTATCCATTTTTTGGTAGAGGGGCACTTAGGTTGTTTTCAAGTTCTGGCTATGACAAATAATGCAGCTATGAACATAGTTGAGCACATGTCCTTATGGTAAGATTGAGCATCTTTTATCCAAGAGTGGTCTTGCTAGGTCTTGAGGTAGGCTCTTTTCTAATTTTCTGAGAAATTGCCATCCTAATATCCAAAGGGGTTGAACCAGTTCGTACTCCCACCAGCAACAGAGGAGTGTTCCCTTTATCCCACATCCTCTTCAGCATAAGTTGTCATCAGCGTTTCTGATCTTGGCCATTAATATGGGTATAAGATGAAATCTCAGAGTTATTTTGATTTGCAAAATATATTCTCTTTAAAGATCTCAATAAGCAAGACAGCTATTCTTAGTTTTAATTCCACTTGTAGGAATTTGGTAATTAGTTATTTTCCTAGTCTTTAATGATTAACCACATCTGGTTTCCCTTTATTACTGAATTTAATCTTCTAATTTCTTCCTTTCCTCCCTCCTTCCTTCCTTCCTTCCTTCCTTCCTTCCTTCCTTCCTTCCTTCCTTCCTTCTCTTTCTTTTTCTTTTTTTCTTTTTTTTTGAGACAGAGTTTCTCTGTGGAACAGTCCTCCAACTCACTGAGATCCACCTGCCTCTGCCTCCCAAGTGCTGGTATTAAAGGTGTGCATTACCACCACCGGGGATAATCTAACTTTTTAATCTATTATCATTCTTCATGGTTCTATTGTCTTGTTGGTATTTCAGGTGGCACCAGACACTGCCCATGCTCTTTGCTGGATTCTCTTATGCTGTGCACATGGCAGATGTGCTTCTCCAGCCAGGCTTGACACTTTCTTCCCAGGAACACACCCAAACCATTGTCTGTAGCTGGGCCTCGTGTTCTTCTCAAGCTCTTCCTGCTTAGCCAAACTCAACTCTGTTGACAGAGGTTTCTGTCCCGCCCAGTCCCACAGCCACACAGTCCCAAAGAAACACACAGAGGTCTACATTTATAACTGTTTGGCCTATTGGCTCAGGCTTCTTATTAACTCTTACATCTTAAAGTGACCCATAATTCTTGTCTGTGTGAGCCATGTAGCTTGGTACCGTTTATCAGTGAGGCATTCTCATCTTGCTTCCTCTGTGTCTGGGTGAAGACTGCAGATGGAGTTTTTCCTCTTCCCTAATTCTCCTGTTCTGGTCACCCCTACCTATACTTCCTGCCTGGCTACTGGCCAATCAACATTTTATTAAACCAGTATAAGTGACAAATCTTTATAGAGTAGAAGATCATTGTCTCACAGCACAGCGCCTCACAAAATGCTCCTCTGATTCTAGATTGCCTCTGAGTCTGTAGGTTTTCCTCCTTCCCTCCCTCCCTCCCTCCCTCCCTCCC
>NC_022009.1:89422996-89433836 GCF_000317375.1 Microtus ochrogaster | reverse complement strand
CTTTCCCCCTCTTCCTTCCCCACCTTCCTTGCTTTTCTCTCTTGCTTTCTCCTCTTTCCACTTGCTAAAATTCCTGGCTCAGGTCTGCCCTTGAATTTCTCTTTTTCTTTTCTTTTTATTTATTTTTAAAGTAATCTTTTCTAATTTTATATACCTATCTCAGTTCCCAAACCCTCCCATCCTTCCTCTCTCCCCACCTTCTACCACCCTATCCCCCATTCACTCCTCAGAGAGGGTAAGGCTTCCCACAAGGAGTCAGCAAATCTGATACAGCACTTTGTGACAGGACCAAGGCCCTCCCCCCTATAACTAGGCTGATCAAGGTAGTCCTCCAAAGAGAATGGGCTACAAAAAGCTAGTTCAAAGTTTAGTTATAAATCCTGGTTCCACTGCCAGTGGCCCTACAGACTACCCCGACCACACAACTGTCACCCAAATTCAGGGGGCCTAATTTAGTTCTAGGCAGGTTCCCCTGCTGTCAGCATGGAGCCAATGGGCTCCCACTAGCTCAGGTCAGCTGTTTCTGTGGGTATTCCCTTCATGGTCTTGACACCCCTTTGTTCATATTATTGCTCTTCCCTCTCTTTGACTGGACTCTGGGAGCTTGGTACCACAGTGCTAGCTGTGGATCTCTGCATATTCTTCCATCAGTGACTGGATGAAGTTTTTATGACAGCAGTTAAGGTAGTAATCAGTCTAATTACTGGGGAAGGCCAGTTCAGGCACTCTCTCCACTTTGCTTAGGGTCTTAGCTGGGGTCATCCTTATGGATTTCTGGGAATTTTCACAGTGTCAGGTTTCTTGCTAGCCCCATAATGGCTTTCACGATCAAGATATCACTTTTCTTCCTCTTCTTCTCTGTCCTTTCCCCATCTTGACCATCCCATATCCTTATGTTCTCTCACCTCTTCCCTTCTTCCCTCCCCTTCTTCTGCCCTCCCTTTTCTCCACCCACCCCTACATTCCCAATTTTCTTAGGAGATCTTGCCTATTTCCCTTTCCTGGGGGATCCATGTATGTCTCTCTTAGGATTCTTCTTGTTTCCTACCTTCTCTGGATTCGTGAACTATGGGCTGGTTATCCTTTGTTTTATGTCTAATGTCCACTGATGAATGAGTACATACAATGTTTGTGTTTGTGAGTCTGGGTTATCTCACTCAGGATGGTTTTTTCCTAGCTCTATCCACTAGTCTGCAAATTTCCAGATGGCACTTTTTTGTTTGTTTGTTTCTTTATTCTTCAGTTAAGGGGCATCTAGGTTGTTTCCAGGTTCTGACTATTTATGTACACAGTTGAGCAAATGTCCTTGTGGTATGAGTGAGCATCCTTTGGGTATACACACAAGAGCAGTATTGCTGGGTCTTGAGGTAGACTGATTCCCAATTTTCTGAGAAATCACCATACTGTTTTCCAAAGTGGCTTCATAAGTTTGCAATGGAGGAGTGTTCCCCTTCCTCTACATCCTCTCCAGCATAACCTATCATTGGTGTTTTTGATCTTAGACATTTTAGCTTGTGTAAGAAGGTATCTTAGAGTTGGTTTGATTTGCATTTCTTTGATGGCTAAGAATGCTGAACATTTCCTTAAACGTCTTTCCATCCATTAGAGATTCTTATGTTGAGAATTTTCTGTTTATATCTATACCCCATTTTTAAATGGATTTTTTTTTGTTATTTTGATGTCTACTACCTTGAGTTTTTTATGTTTTAGAGATCAGTCCTTGATGTGGGGATAATGAAGATCTTTTCACATTCTGTAGGCTGCCATTTTGTCTCAGTGACTGTGTTCTTTGTGTTAAAGAGACTTCTCAGTTTCAGGAGGCCCCATTTATTTATTGCTGTTCTGCAAAAAAAAAAAAAAAAAAAAACAGGATAGCCAAAACAACCCTGTACTGGTACAGGAGGTCCTTTTGTCTCTATGTTGCTTTTCTTGGTTAAGGAATAAAGAAACTGCCTTGACCTATTGATAGGGCAGAGTTTAGGTAGGCAAGGAAGAAAGAACTGAATGGTGGGAGAAATAAAGGTGGAGTTGGAGAGAGATGCCATGGATCTGCCTGAGACAGACACTGGGAATTTCACCCAGTAAGCCACTGCCATGTGGCAATACACAGATTAATGGAAATGTGTTAAATTAAAGTGTAAGAGCTAGCTGATAAGAAGTTAGAGCTAATGGGGCAAGTAGTGTTTTTAAATAATATAATTTCTGTGTGATTATGTTGGTTCTGGGTGGCTGGGATGAACAAGAGGATTCCTGCTACACTGTACAATAAAAGAACTTTTAGAGACATCATCTCTGGCATCAAGTTTTGTTATAGAGCTACAGTAATGATAACAGCTTGGTATTAGCATAAAAAGAGACAGGTGGACCAATGGAATTGAAGTGAAGACCCTGATACCAATCCATACTCCTGTGAATACCTAATTTTTGACAAAGAAGCTAACATTATACAATGGAAAAAAAGAAAGCATCTCCCAAAAATGGTGCTGACATAATTGGATGTCAACATGTAGAAGAATGCAAATAGATCCATATCTATTCCCATGCACAAAACTCAAGTCTAAATGGATCATAGACCTCAACACAAATTCAGCCTCACTGAAACTCATAGAAGAGAAAGCAGAAAGTAACATTGAAAGCATTGACACAGGAGACCGCTTCCTAAATATAACACCAGTAGCACAGACACTGAGAGTATTTCTTAGCACATCCAGAGTCTTGTAATGGCTTCTAATCTATTCCCTCTCGAATCTGCCTCCAAATGCTGTGGCTTTCACACCATTTTGATCAAGAACCATACTGGGAAACATGCATTCCACTCAAAGACACATTCATCTCCCCAACCAAAGGAAAGCAGTATTTCTTTCTTTCTCCTCATTCTTTTCTCTCCCTTAATTCTCCATTTCTTTTCTATTTATTTTTCTGTGTCCATCTATTTTGGTTATAGAGAGATATGTACCAGAATGCATAGAATAAACCTTTCAAAGTAAAATTTATTTCACAATGTTCAATACACTCTAATGTTTTCCTCGCCTCTTCTCTCCTCTCCTCTTCTCTCCCTCTTCCCCTCTCCTCCCCTCCTGTCCTCCCCTCTTCTCTCCCTCTTCCCCTCCTCTCCCTTCCCTCCTCTTCTTCTCTCTTCCCTCCTCTTCCTCTCCTCCCTTCCCCTCCCATCCCTTTCCCCCTCTCCTCCCCTCTTCACCTCTCTTCCCCTCCCCTCCCTCCCTCTCCTTTCCTCCTCTAGTCTATTCTAGTTCACTCCATTCTATGTGCTTCCTTACATTCAGATTCATGATTTCAATTAAACACAATATTGGTCACAGACCATTAAGTTGATTCCAAGTCTTAGTCCCAGGTCAGAGCTCAGAAGTGACTAATACGTTTTCTTTACACTGGAATGTATAATAAAAATAAAATTTGCACTCAACCCATCTCCACGTTTGTCCTTTCAGGAGACTTCTCATAGTCTACTGGATAATGTCCAACTCCTTGACAAAAACTGCATGGTTCCTGGCAACTAGCCAGTATTTCTAGTTTGATCTTTCCTCATTCATTCTTCTCTGTTATCCTGGTGACACCAATCTCTTCTTATTTCCGATTACTGATTTCTCTTTCTGGTTCTTCATAATTCTTACTGTTTTCCTCAACTCAAGACTTGGATCATGGAAAATAAAATTATCATTATTTTATTAACCCATTATATTGTATCAGGAATCCATTGCTGTCTTCAACACCAATTCCAGTGTCTCCCTGGTTTCTCAAACTCTCCAGAATCCAGCTCTAGCTGCCAAGGCTTATTTCTACTACTTCCCTTCTTTCAGCCAGCAGGCGCTATTTTATTCTTCTTCCTCATGCTTTCATGCAGCAAATAGTGTTCCTCTCACTCACACAGCAAGTTCACCTTCCATTCTTTCTCCATACCCTCCTTTTCCACTCTTTTGAAGTCTAGTGAAAAAATCCTCTTGTCATTTTATATATACAACATGCTGTTGAATCTCCTTTTCTTTCACGGAGATGGTAGTTCCCACCTTACCGGCTTGCTATGAAGACAGGAAATTTGACACACAGTGTCTGCTGCATACTCTGTGCTTATAAACTGCAAACTCTGGTAACTTTGTCATCCTAAACTGAAGGTGTAAGTCACAAACAATGCCACACCAGTTTGGAATTATGATTAATAGGGTGGTATTTATTTAAAGGGGAAAAACTTACAGATAACCGTCCCAGACAACAGCCCTCTGTGCAATCAGGAAGGAGTGTAGTCGCTGGAAACGGAGAAGGAAGCGAAGAGAGCGAGAAGGGAAGTAGCCGCTTTTTTAAAGAGAGAGAGACCACGCCCCAATGGGGTAGTATCTCAGCGGCTATAGGCTGGAGGAGCGGAAGGACCTCCCGCAACACTAAACCTTTGCTCCTTACACAACACCGAACACTGGATTGGTTTGTGCTCAAGGCTGTTGGTGCTGCCACCTATGTGCCATGATGCATGTATGGAAGTCAGATAGTGTTTGTCAGTGTTACTATACATGCACCACAGGACATGTGAGGAACTCAGAGGACAACTTCTGGTGTCCGCTCTCATCTCCCATCTTGTTTGTGATAGAATTTTGTTTTTGGCCTCTGTGAATGCTAGGTGTGATAGTTTGAAAGAAAAATGTACCCCATAGGGAGTGGCACTATTAGAAGCTGTGACTTTGTTGGAGAAAGTATATCTTGAGGCAGGCTTTGGGGTTTCATATGCTAAAGTTATCCCTAGTGTGACACACAGTTGCTTCAGCTGCCTGTGGATCAAGGTATAGAGCTCTCGGCTCCTTCTCCAGCACCATGTCTGCCTGCATGCTGCCTTGCTTCTATACATGGTGATAATGGACTAAACCTCTGAAACTGTAAGCCAGCCCCAATGAGATGCTTTCCTTTATAAGCATCGCCATGGTCATGATGTCTCCTCACAGAAACAGAAACCCTAACTAGGACACTAGGCCTGATGCAGCAAGAGCTTCCAGCGACTCTCCTCTTGGTCCTAAGACTTAAACAAAGGTTCTCATGATCACACAGTGTTTCATCCGCTGAGCCATCTCCTTCACCTATATGCCAGAGATTTCTAATGCATTAACATGATAAGATTTAAGTCTAGAGATTGACTCTGAATACCTTGAGATCTAAATCTCTGTTGTAGAATGTCCTCTTACTAATATGCCATCCAACAAGGTGAAAGAAAGCAGCAAGAAAGAGGCTACTTCATAACTCGCTTAATGGGAACCCTGATGCCAGGCCTAGGAAATCTCCTTTCAAGGCATTGGAGAGAAGCCTAAGAACAATATGGTTTATTCGCATTGCCCTTGATTGCCTCTGAGAACCTGAAGGTCTTGCCTTATTACTGAAGATACAATAGGACATGTAGGAATAGGGCTGGAGCTGACATGGAAGCCTCCTTTCTGAGAACTGGCCCTTAGAGTCGTGGAATGTGCTGTGCAAACTGCTGAGAAGGAGCAGCATTGGCAGTCCTGTCTGCGGGTAAAGCCTATGAACCGCAACAATGATTGGCCTGGCAAGATATTTACAAAAGCACAATAGTGGCACTTTTATCTCAGAGTAACCAGCAGCTGTCTGACTAGAAGGAAGGGAAACATAAATGATATTGTAAGCATGGCCAGAGAAGTGATAGACCTGAGAGAAGAACCTATTAATGCAATTTTCCAAACTAATATTATTTCCAACTGTAATCTAACTTCTTATCCTTATATGCACACATGAGAGCAGCTCTTATCCATCATCTAAGAAGCTCATTGTAATAGACAGAGACTATTACAGAGATCCACAATGTGTCAAATGCAGAGAAACTGTGATTGTGTGGTTCCCAACCCAATGGACATATCTGCAACACAACCTCTGTACCTAAGGTCAGGGAGAACCTGGGGCCTGGGTGCGAAACAGTGTAGGGGCCAGAAGCCCAGAATGTGTGATGCAAGAGTATAGGACAGGGAGTAGCATCTATGAACTTCCAACAAGACTAACATAATGACAACTATTGACATTCCAATGCAGGCACCGAAAATTCTGGATGGTCCCACTACTGATAAAGAGCCACTGGTGGTAAATGCTAAAGGAGGGAGAATGAGTCTCCACTAAGGAGCTCCCATACAGGTTGTCCAATCAGAGGAAATTAGCTGGACTCAGGTACACATGAACAAAGTTAAATGGACTCAATTTATACACATGTAATTTTAAAATATAGTTATCTCTGTGAACATTGAAAATTAAATCCCTATCAGTTCAGCTACAGAATCCTCACACAACCCTAAACTGTAATCAAACTGATGATGCTCTCAGTTTGAACTAAAAGCTGATGGTTATCATGCAAATACTGGATAGTGTTACCAAATACCACTCCTGCTATTCAATCCTATTTTCCAAATTTATTGTAGAGCCTACATAAAAAGCTGCATCTTCTCTCTTATGCTGTGTTTCAGCCTTATATGTTATATATAACATATATAATGTATTTACATATATTCGTGTATATGTATACATGCAACAATAATAATTGAAGCAATCATAAATTTGGGAAGGAGGACACAAAAGGAGTTTATGGAGCAGAAATGATGGAAAAGCAGGACTCAAGATAGATTCTTACTTAAATAATGCAGTATTTATAAAAATGATTTGTGGTTGACTTCATGGTATAATTTCATCGTCATCACCATCATCACCATTGACCAAAACCAATGCTCCGGTGTTTATTTATTTCTTGATATAATGTTTGGTGGTGGCATTCACATATATATGAGTTCAGTGTTCTAGGTTTCCATAACAATGCATACAAACAGGAAACCACACAGAGATCCTGCAATGAAATCCATTTCCTTTTATATTACCCCCTGCCTAACTAAATCTTAGTCTCTGACATGGACAGAATCATCCCCTAGGTAGAAATAAAGTGTCCCTTGTCTTAGTGAATGTCAAATGAGGAGACAGGGGAGCTAAACAAATAACTAAATATTGAAATGGAAATTTTCCGCTAACTTTCTTCTACACAGCATAGACAAAGAGCAGCCAGCAAGCGTACTCCATGTTACATTTCTGAGACAAAGAAACACGGATTTCTTCTACTCAGCCCTGGCAAGAGTCTGCTCGAACACCGAGTTGCACTGGGAAGGGAGGCTGAAGTGGGGCATAGGAAAGAAGAAAGAGTGGGTATTGCTGTTTTTCATTTTGTGTAGCTTTGATGACCCTGCAGTAAATTTGGAAAATAAAATCGGACAACAGGAGTGGTATTTGGTGACACTATTTAGCATTTGCATGAGAATCATCAATTTTCAGGCATGTGTAATCCCGAGAGCATCATCAGTGTGATTACAGTTAAGGGTTGTGCAAGGATTCTCTAGCTGAGCTTATAGGGAATGGATTTGTAATAATCACAGAGTTAACTATATTTTAAAATTACATTAACATTTGCTGTCACTTGAATCAAACAAAACTGGCCCCTGTGAGCTATGGAAATGACCGTGTTGATCAGATACACCCCGCTCGGCTTCCGACAGGTCAATCAAGCATCCCTGTGAGGTGTTCAGGCATGAGGTGATTTTAGTATTTCAGACAGAGAGACTAACTAGCCTTTCTTCAGAGTTGAGTGTCAACCCATTTCTAGGTATTTAATAGGGAAAGTGTCATTAAGCAAATCAATTTGCTTCTGAATTCATTTGCGGTTATTTTAAGTATAGGCTTCCAAACAGTGAATCTTTCAAGTCATTTAATTATGTTTTAAATTTTTAATTCAGTATTTTCTGAGTTTACACACAGAAATTGTAGAGGAGAATCCCATCTCTGTACATGTGTGCCATGTGCAATGACCATATAAAAATGAACTGATTCTTCATTTTGTTTTCATGCAGAGTTTCATCAGTTTCTGTTTGGCCTCAAATTTTTGATCATCAACTTGTTAAGTACTGAGATGGCAGGTGCGTACTTCCATTTCTGGCTCTGGATGCTTGTAAAAATAGTCTTAGGATGTTTGTACATCTATCAATTCTTTTTTAAAAGTTTGCCACGTGTTGCACCTATTGTAAGTGAGTTAGAGGAGAATAAATTAATGGTCATTCAAGATAGTGGCTTTTCGACATTTAGTCATTCAATCGATACTTTACTCATGGAGCTAACATTATCGGTGCATAAGGTCTCATTTGTGGTCCTTCACATTTGTATTAGATTCCTTTATAGCACCCAGATACATTGACTGGATCTCCAGAGCATTGCAGTTCTATTAAGAACAATGAGGTTGGTGGCCTTTTCCTATGGGCTGTGGTTCTTCTCTCATTTGTAAAATGACAAAAATTATAGCACAGACTAATCTCACCTGCTTGCGTACTCTGCTACCACTGGAGTAGCAAGAAAGCTTGGTTCTCCTGAGATAAGCAGCGTCTATCTGGAGGGCATCACTTGGCCCCGTCTCCCATACTGTGGGCACCAAATACCAACAGGGAGTTTCTATCCTTTACTTGTTATGTCCAAAGCATCTGTGTGGACAATAGACGGAGGCTTGCTAGGAGTCAGGACAGTCAGAGGGTAAGGGGTGGCGGAACCTGGTTTATCTGGGAGCAAAGCTTCTCCTCTGTCAAATCAAGGCCCTGTTACACTTCCCATTCTGGATAATAATACTCGGTCTCTCAGATGATTTTTCCCTTAAGCAAGGATAAACTCTTCTCTACATACCTTAAGTGTTTTAAGCTTTGTGGTTCCATTGCGAGGGTTGACAATCACCAGAAGTAACTAAATTATATGTCTATGTGCACACAGTCTTTCTGCACATCCATCTAAAAGTGACATTTTGGAGGGAAGTGTCTTTAAAATTAAACAATAGAACATTGAATAACAATAAAAACAGAAAACCACATAACCCAGAAATATAAATCTGTCTTGGCATTGAGTGATGAGTCCCTATTCCTGCGTCCGCATTCTCATTCCTCAGGGAGTGGTCATAAAAAATGTAAGTGGTGGTAGAAAACCCCTTTTACTTGCAAATTTTGATTTTTTTTCTAGAGACCTATTTTGCTTAGTGCTTAATTATTTAAGAAAAAAGCCCATTCTTTTCCTGTGAACCTTAAGAGCTACAAAACCAACCTATCAGACAGGATGTGCCTATTCCGTGCAGCACTGGCAGGCCTTTTGTGGGACTATCAGCCACCCTCTGACTACATTTGAAACCTGTTTCCACAGGAGATAATCCATGCCTCACATTGCAAGCCTGTTCAACAGTGCATCCCTGGGGAGGTTATAGGTTTAATGGGATAGCTTACCGCTGTTGTTTAACTAAATCGACATAGCATCAAACTGCCTTCTAAATATTTGTTTATACCCATAGACAAAAACTACTCTCAGCCTTAATCAGAGCAAGCTCTCTTTGCATTGAATAGCAAGGAATGGAGATTATTGTCCAAGAAGCCGAAAATTAGTGGCAGTGGAGGGGCCAGCCTTAAACACAGTTTTATCTCTCCATTTAAAGCTCAGAGAATATGGTGGAAGAGGGGGTCAGAAGAAAGCACAGGTTAGAAGTCAAACAACAGGGCTATGAAGGCAATCCTTTCCCTACAGCAGTGAATTCAAAGGAGCTGTGGTTACACACGCATACACTGGGCCTGTAAGAGTGTGTTTGTCAACAGTCACTCACTCGTGGAGGAAAGAGCACCTTTCCCTTACTGCTGAACTAGCACTATGGGCTACTGGTAGATTCTGGGGTTGGGGTAATCCTTGCCTTCAGGTGAGTCCCCACTTCTGGGTCCACTAGGCTCTAATGATAACTGCAAGTTCGTGTTCACAGTGATGTGGCAGGCTAACTCCTGTGGGTCACAAAACAAGACAGACAGGAACATGAGAGAGAAATGTGTGGGGAAGAGGGGGGGTGTAGTGTATGCATGCAAAATATTGTAGGTGGGAGGAGAGAGGACAGGGTAGGGGTGAGGGGGTCAGGGTGTAGCGTATGCATGTACAATATTGTAGGTGGGAGGAGAGAGGCAAGGGTAGGGGTGAGGGGGTCAGGGTGTAGTGTAAGCATGCACAATATTATAGGTGGGAGGAGAGAGGACAGGGTAGGGGTGAGGCGATCAGGGTGTAGTGTATGCATGTACAATATAGGTGGGAGGAGAGAGGCAAGGGTAGGGGTGAAGGGGTCAGTGTGTTGTGTATGCATGTATAATATTGTAGGTGGGAGGAGAGAGGAGAGGTAGGGGTGAGGGGGTCAGGGTGTAGTGTATGCATGTATAATATTGTAGGTGGGAGGACAGAGGAGAGGTAGGGATGAGGGGGTCAGGGTGTAGTGTATGCATGTACAATATAGGTGGGAGGAGAGAGAAGTAGGGTGAGGTGACCAGGGTGTGGTGTATACATTTATAATATTGTCAGAGAAAAAAACTCAGTGAATAGAAAAATAAGTAAGAAGAAAAGAAAATCATTTAGTTTTATTATTTTATTTTTGAAGTTAAGAGAAGTACATGTTATGATTTTTTCTGCCATGAATTTTTTTTAACACTTTTTCTAGGGTTCTAAATCACAAATGCTTACTGGTTACAGATGAACAAAGCCAGCAACAATCAAAAACTGAAATGTCTAATCTTGAATGTACAAAGTTCAACAGTTTATACCTGGCGACCGAGAGAAAATAAACCATTTCTGGCTTCCTGATTTGTGCATCTAAGAGAAGGCTGATACTTTGTAACAAACAGCTAATCATTTGTAACAGTCTTCGATGTAGTCTGCTCTTTCCAGAAAAGAGAATACAGTGTAGACCTCTCTTTCCAGAAAAGAGAATACAGTGTAGACCTCTCTTTCCAGAAAAGAGAATACAGTGTAGACC
>NC_022009.1:89417549-89422896 GCF_000317375.1 Microtus ochrogaster | reverse complement strand
ACCTCTTTTTCCAGAAAAGAGAATACAGTGTAGACCTCTCTTTCCAGAAAGGAGAATACAGTGTAGACCTCTCTTTCCAGAAAAGAGAATACAGTAGAGAACAATGCATTATTTGGGTTATTGTTTGAACCATTATAAATATTATTAAAAGCAGATTAGAGTTTTTGTCTCCTGGTTCTCAAGACCAAACCCAGCACTGTCTGCATCCTAGGCAGGTGCTTTAAGAGCACACATTTTCAACATTTTCAATGTGAATCAGCCAAGAAGATGACTGTGGATTAGCAATGTTAACAAGAAGCTGGACAAGCCCTCTGGAATGCTGAGCTTTAAATTTTTGGTTTCAAACACATTGTGTGAGACTGAAGAAGTTGAGTTCTGTTATCACTTGTACATAAACGAGATTCCATTGTTGATTTCATCTAAGCAGTTGCTGGCTGTTGTAATAAGAGTGGGGGGGGGGGGGTTGTGTCCCCGCACCCGGCCGCCCACATGGCTAGCTTATGCCCTGAAATAATAATTACACGGAAACTGTATTCTTTTAAACATTGCCTGACCCATTAGTTCCAGTTTCTTATTAGCTAGCTCTTACATATTGACCTAACCCATTTCTAATATCCCTGTAACACCATGGGGTGTCTTACCAGGGAAGATCTTAACCTGCGTCTGTGTCCGGTAGGAGAATCATGGCGATTCCTTCTCAGCTTCTCTCTCCCAGCATTCTGTTCTGTTTTCTCCGCCTACCTAAGGGTTGGCCTATCAGATGGGTCTAGGCAGTTTCTTTATTAATAAGAAATCACTCCCCCATCAGCTGGCATCCTGTATAATAGCAATTTGACCACACGATCTTGTCATTTCCACCCTTCTGATTCTAAAGAGTAAAGGAAGTTGATCACACCACGGCACAGGACAGCATCAGACAGAGAATACGACTCCAAACCCAGCATCATGTTCATTACAGCACTTCGGTGGCTGCCTAGAGCTGTGAAGGTCAGGGTACAGAACAGTTTCCTGGTGACATGCCCAAGGGGTGATGACAGCCACCCAACAACCAACTACTTGCTGGTCATAGCCCTTGCTACCCAGACCAGCTCTCAGAGCAGCAGTGTTGGCTGGGCATAGCCCTTCCCACTCAGGATTGCTGCTGGAGCAACAGCATTGCCAGTATCTGGGAACTTATTTTGAAGTGAGGCCTCTGGTGCGTCATCTAGCATGTCCAAGAGGCATTTTAAAAAATATCCCCGTACAATATCTACATACCTTCTGCTGGGAAGAGGGAAGAATTTGGGGCATGAAGAGTCCTGCTGCAGACTGGGTGTGGCACCTTAAGGAAGCTGCTTTGCTTTGGAAAGCCTCAGTTTTGTCGTCTCTAAAAGGGGGGTGTGAATAGCTAGTTTAAGGAGGTACTGCGATGGTTTTTTTGAATGTGAATGTCTTGAACTGGAAAAGAGTTTAGGGCCATGCCCTACCTTGCAGGTTGCCCCACGTCCCCTGGTTTTCTTGCCAGAAGACTTTCTGATTGGGGTAAGATGGGACCACAAGGCAGCTTGATTTTGCATTCCCTTGAGGGTTAGTCATGTTGAACACATTTGAAAATATTTATTAGCCATTCAAATTTTTTCCTTTGAGAACTGTCAATTTGATTTTTTAGCCCACTTACTGAGTGTTTTCCTTAGTTATTTAGCTTTTTGAATTCTTGTAAGATTCTATATGCCACTACTCAGATGAGCAAATAGCAAATGTTTGCTCTCCTTCTTGTGAGGAAGTTGAGGAAGAAGAGTCCTATGTGGATTTATTCTAGTCCAGTGACTATGGAAATCAGTATGAAGGTTTCTTAAAATGCCCCAAATGTAAAGATTTTATGATCTAAGTATACTTCTCTTGGGTATTTACTTGAAGGACTCTAAGTCAACATACTACACACATACTTTCACGTCGATACTTATTACTACCCTAGTCACCACTGCCAACATTAGGAACCAGCCTAGATATGTCCACCTACAGGATAAAGAATCTCTCTCTCTCTCTCTCTCTCTCTCTCTCTCTCTCTCTCTCTCTCTCTCTCTCTCTCCCATCTACCTACTTACCACCTACCTACCTACCTTCTATTATCTATCTATCTATCTATCTATCTATCTATCTATCTATCTATCTATCTATCTATCTGTGTCTATATCTATGACTTTATACAGCATTTTCAAAAAATTGATAGAATTGCAGGTCATCATGTTAAGCAAAATAAGCCAGACTCAGAATGAGGAATACCACATTTTCTCTTACATGCAGAATTTAGATGTGTGTGTGTGTGTGTGTGTGTGTGTGTGTGTGTTTGTGTAGGACATGAAAATAGAATGGGTTCTATGAAAGAGGAAGAAGAGGTCTATATGGAGGGCTTATAAGAAAAGGTTATATATATGGAATATATGTGAAAGAATAAAAGTAAAGGGGGATTAATAGTGGGAGAAACAGTCCATCTAGAAGAGAGAAAGGATGAGGAAGATAGGAAGTTAGTGGGTAGCTATAAAAATAAGGTATAGTGATCTGTATATGAGAATATAATAATAAATCTGATATCTTTGTATGCTAATTAAAAACAATAAAAAAGAACTAGGCACTGAAAGCAGGAAGAAACCCAGAGCTGTGTAATACACAGCCCAGGTACTCAGAACCTGATTCTACTGCACAAAGCAATACTGTGCTAGAATCCATTTAAATGAAGCTTTCTGGGATATCCACATTGTGAGGCCCTAGAGACTTGCTACAGAATTATTCTCAGTAGAGCAATTATAGGTGAGGCTGCCCTATAATGAGATATTTTTGCTACTTCATTAAATAAACCCCCTTGAATGGGCTCCAAAATGGACCTGCCTCCTACCAAATTCCATTACACTGGAAGTAATCTCATCAGAAGGCCTGGTACAGACTCCATCGTCCTGCAGACCTAACGTTTACCATAAGGGAAATGTGTTCTAGAACAATGATTCCCAAAAGATGGTTCTCAGACCCAGGCTTTACTAATCCAAAGAGAAATAAGAAACAGGCAACTTAGTGAACTTTCTATAAAATTACACTATAATCTACTTAGTATGACCTTTCCATCCTTTCCATGTTCCTTCTATTCTAACTTTTAAATTTTTTTATTTTTTTTTTGGGGGGGGGTGTTGAGCTGCTTCATCCTTGTGACATTCCAATGGGAAGGTTTGTCCTGTTCTTGCCTGACAGAGATGCAGTGCCCACTCTTTCGCACCTCCGCCCACGGTCCTGGGTGCTGGTTTCTGTCAGCTTGACACAAGTTACAGTCATCTGATCAGAGGAGCTCCAGCTGAGTAAATGCCTCTCCAAGACAGCCTGGAGGCAAGTCTGGAGTGCACTCGTTTGAATGTTGAATGATGTGGAAGGGCTCATGCTGGGCCATCCTTGAGAAGGTGGTCTTGGGTAAAACAAAATAGGCTGAACAAGCCACGGCAGGCAAGCCAGTTTGGAGCACTCGTTTGCAGCTTCAGCTTCATTTTTTGCCTGCAGGTTCCTGGCTTGACTTGCTGCCTTGACTTCCCTCAGTGATGGAGCAGAAGCTGAGGGCTGTAAACTGAAATGAGACCTTTCTCCGTGACTGCTTTTGGTTGTGGTGTTCATCACAGCAGCAGAAACCCTAACTAAAACACCCCCGAGAAATTTATATTTTTACAGATGCTTGAAATCTTCAATTTCTTTTTTTTTGTATTTTTGATTTTTTTTAAAGATTTTTTCTCATTTTACTTAACTATCCCAGTTCCCAATCCCTTCCCCACCTTCCTTCCAACCCCCTCCCCATCCACTCCTTAGAGAGGGTAAGTCTTCCCATAGGGCCTCAACAAAGTCTGACACAGCATTTTTGAGGCAGGACCAAGGCCCTTCCCCCTATATTTAGGCTGAGCAAAATATCCCACCAAAAAGAATGGGCTCCAAAAAGCTAGTTCAAACTCTTGGGATAAATCCTCGTCTCACTGCCCATGACCCCGCAGACTGTCCAAGCCACACAACTGTCACCCAGATTCAGAGGACCTAGTTTGGTTCTCTGCAGGTTCCCCCGCTATCAGTCTGGAGTCAGTGAGCTCCCAGTAGCTCTGGCCAGCTGTTTCTGTGGGTATTCCCCTCGTGGTCTTGCCTCCTTGGCTTATATTATCACTCTTCCTCTCTCCCCCTCCCCTCTCCCACCCTTTCTTCTCCACCCACCCTCACTCCCAATTTTCTCAGGAGATCTTGTCTATTTCCCTTTCCCAGGGGGATCCATGAATGCCTCTCTTAGGGTTCTTCTTGTTACCTAGCTTCTCTGGGGTTGTGGACTACAGACTGGTTGTCCTCTGTTTAATGTCTAATATCCACTTATGAGTACACAGTGATTGTCTTTATGGGTCTGGGTTACCTCACTCAGGATGGTTTTTCTAGTTCCATCCTTGCCTGAGAATTTCCAGATGTCATTGGTTTTTTTTCCCACTGAGTAGTACTCCATTGTGTATGATTGTGTATGTATATCAAATATTCTTTATCCATTCTTCAGTTCCGACTATTTTGAGTAATGCTGCTATGAACACGGTTGAGCAAATGTCCTTGTGGTATGAATGTGCATCCTTTGGATATATGCCCAAGAGTGGTATTCCTGGGTCTTGCAGTAGATTTATTCCCAATTTTCTGAGAAGCCATCATACTGATTTCCAAAGTGGTTGTACAAGTTTGCACTCCTACCAGCAATGAAGGAATGTTCCCCTGACTCCACATCCTATCCAGCATAAAATATCATTGGCGCTTTTGATCTTAGCCATTCTGGCAGGTGTAAGATGATATCTCACAGTTATTTTGATTTGCATTTCCCTGATGGCTAAGGATGTTGAACAAATCCTAAAGTGGCATTTGGTCATTTGAGAGTTTTCTGTTGAGAAGTCTCTCTTTAGATCTGTACCCCATTTATAAATTGGGAAATCCCCAATTTCTGAACCACTGATATTGAAACAACTGCTCTAATAAAGAGTCATTTTCCCAGGTCAACTGTTGGGCATAGAAGACATGGAAGACTGCTAGAGAAGATGCCATAGCGTGGTAACCAGAGACAGTAAGTTTCCTTTTTGTCACTGCAACGCAACTCTTGAGATATTCAAACTATAAAGAAAAGTTGCTATGCTCCACAATTTTGAAAGTCCCAGTTTATGATTGGTTGGCCCATTTTAGACTTGAGGTACAGTGGCATAAGCATATCATGGCAGAAATAACTGTTCCAGGTTCAGATAGGGAACCTGAAATGATCCTATCCTATAGTCTTACTGATGAATATTTTGCATATCACCATAGAACCTTCATCTGGCGATGGACCCACACT
>NC_022009.1:89413452-89417034 GCF_000317375.1 Microtus ochrogaster | reverse complement strand
GAAATAACTGTTCCACAAAATCATGCACACCATGATCTGGAGGGTAAAGAGAAAGGAAGAGCTGGGGCGTCTATCAGCTCCTTCAAACACATCTTCAGGAGCCAATATCCCTTGCTACTCCTCCCAATGGTACTCACTTTCTGAACTGTTATCTTGGGTTCAAGCCTCCAGCATACGGGCCTATGGGGGGATGTTTAACACCCATGCCATTTATTACAGTAAATGATCCAGTCAGGCGCATTCAAACATAGTGCTCTTGAGTCCTTGTGTGCTCAATGCCACCTGGGATTTGCCTAAATGGAGTTTTCAACTCTGCAGTTCTGGGACCCACTGGTATCTTCTATTTCCAGTCAACATACACTCAGCAGCACAGACACAGCGGCTAAGCTGGTGAGCCCTGAACGCGGGGCTCCACAGTTTTTTAGCAGGAGACCCCTGAGCAGGTCATTTAACCAGTTGCCACTTGACTTTCTCATGAGCAGTGGCAGCAACGTAGCACCCTATGTCATGGCTTGTTCGGGGAACAAAATGGATGAGTGAGTGAAAATATCCCAGAATATAAAACATAGAAAACATAGCACCCAACACACTCAACAAGCTCTTTGAAGTGAGTAATTACTTAACAATAAGGTCAGTGATGGCATTGAGACAGAAAAGATTAGTGCCCAGGAGCCCCTTCCTGTGTGTTCCAGTCACAACTGACAGCCTCACTTGGGGAGGACAAGTCTTGTTTCCTAAGGCTGTTTTCAAGAGGAGCTGTGCTCTAGTTCAGAAGCTGGAAGCTTTGGAATGACTAAAATCCTGCCATTAAGGTGGAGGCCATGGTATCAGGTTGCAGGCCACACAGGTTAAAGTCTGGGATAATTTGTTGTTGCTGTTGTTGTTTTTCTTTTGAGTATTTTGCCTGTAAGTAGCAAAAATCCCCTGATAACTATATTTTTGGATGTTGGTAATTGTTATTAATTATACACCCCATGAGAATGTTTTTAGAATGTTTGACTAATATTTTCTGACTTAAAAATATTTTTATAGTGGGGTGGTGGTGGCACACTCCTTTAATCCCAGCACAGGAGGCAAGGGAGTTCGATGCCAACCTGGTCTACAAACAGAGTTCCAGGACAACCAGGACAGAGAGACCATGACTCAATATATATATATACATATATATATTTGTGTGTATGTATGTATATATAAATATTTGCATATACATATATAACATATATGTATAGTTTTATCTTTTTTGTGTGTCTGTGTCTGTTTGTTGGTGCCTGAAGGACCCAGAAGAAGGTGTTTGATCCCCTGGAGCTGGAGTTACAAGCAGTTGTGAGTACTGACATGGATGCTGCCATCAAACTCAGGTCTTCTGAAAGAGAAACATGGATGTTTCACTTTCTAGATCTTTTTCCTACGTTTTGGGTGGCATGTTTTAGCTATTGTACGGTAGTGTGCAGTTGTTAATATACAAGGGTGATAACATGAAACCCACCTTGTGGTTTTACTCAGGGAAGTTCTATGATTTTGATAATGAGTAGATTTTTTTTTTTACATTTTCATTTATTATTGCTGAGTGTGCGCACACACACACACAAGTGTGTCATGGCACACAAGTTGAAGACAAGGACATCTTTCAGGAGTTGGTTCTCTTCTTTTACTATGGGTTTCAGGGATCAAACTGAGGTATTCAGAATTTTACCAAAAGAAATATTGAATCGTCTCATAGGCCCTGGTGACAGAATTTACACAGTTATCTCCCCCAAATTATAGGGCTACGGCATCCAGGAATGAACATGACATGAGTTAGTGTTTTGTCATCAGTTTCTACCTTTTGATTAAATGACTCAACTTCTGATATGAATACAAATACAAGAGTGAATAATGAATTTGAATGAAACTTAAGGACTAATCTTATCTGCATAATTGGTTCATGTTTACATAACAAAAATAACACACACACACACACACAAATTACTTATCCAAGCACATTTACATAAATACTAGATATTTCCTGAAATACTGAAAGTTGGCCACTTCTGAGGAGTTAACCTGTCTTCTAAGTCTTTGCATACTACTTTATATTATAAAGTTTCTCTATTGGTGGTGACTTTCAAAAACAAAGGTGTCTTATCCAGTGTTCTATTGCTGTGAAGAGACACCATGACCACCACATTTCTTATGAAGGAAGGCATTTAAATGGGGCTGGCTTACAGTTTCAGAGGCTTAGTTCATTATTCTTATGCTGGGAAACATGGTGCCACACAGGCAGCTGAGAGTTGGTAGCTGAGAATTCTATATCCAGATCCAAAGGCAGTAGGAAGAGAAAGGCACTGGGCCTGGCTAGAGCATTTGAAACCTAAAAGTGAAGTTCATCCTCAGTGACACACTTTCTCCATCAAAGCCACACCTCCTATTCCCTGTCAAGTAGCTCCACTCTCTAGTGACCAAGAATTCAAATAGATATAGGACATTCTTATTCAAACCACCTCAAAAGGATTATTAGATGTATTGGAAAATATGCCAATCAATAAATATTTACAGATCTCCAGGAGTTTTGGCTAGAACATGGTTTCCTGTTTCATTTGCTGGTCCTATCATCAACCACAAGCTATCTGGCCTCTGTAGGCTCCCATAACTGATTGTGTCCTACTCACTTAGCAAGCCTGTTATAATATGTTTCCAACAGTAAGCACTCAGGGGGTGAGAGGCTCCTTATTTATCTTGCTTCCTATATCTAGAACTTCTCATGGGGAGAGTTGTCGGGAACAGTGTTTTCCCAAGCTCTCCTGCAGCTTATATGCTTACTTGATGAAATTCTGGTCAATGGAAGAGCAGTGGGGATGCTGAGCACAGCACTGCGGCAGGTGCTTATACCATGCGTCTCTCTCAATTACTTTTATCCTTTTGGTTTTCTAGAATGCATAGCAAGAACAGCTATTTTGGATAATAAGGTCCCTTCTTCTTAAGAGACTTTTGTTATACTTTGGTGCTCTGACAATCCTATTGGCTACATGTGCTTCCACGAGACAAACACCTCCAGCTTCCACCAGACACCCATTTCAGAGTTTTGCCATTTTTGGTTAAATATTACCCAAGTTTACAACTCAGATATTTGCTAATATATCCTTCCCTCTAGTGTCATGGTTGTCATTTCACCTTGCCTATGCCCTGCCTTGCTTAAAAGCCACACCAAGCAATGAGGAAAAGGGTGCATGACATCACTTGAGAACTCTGAGGGCGTATTGCATTTAGAAGTTTAAGTCCAAGAGAAGAAGGGTAAAGAAGAGAAGAAGCTGTTCTATTCCCAGTAGCGTTGCTTTATTAAGAGACATTCTAGAGAAGATTTCAAAGTTAACTCCCAAGGTAATTAAACAAAAGCTAGGCCAGATGTCTAAGCTAAAGTTTTGGTCTCAAAATAATTACCTTTGTTAATTACCAGTAATTAGTGTCAGCATCCAAAGCTTCCCCAAAATCCAGGGGAGAGAGAAATGGGAAAGGAGAGGAAGAAAAGTTGGGAAGGGGGTGGGGGAAGAGAATCCAGAGTGAGAGAGAAGGGGGAGGATGAGAGAGGGAGGGAGGGAGGGAGGG
>NC_022009.1:89410765-89413352 GCF_000317375.1 Microtus ochrogaster | reverse complement strand
AGAGAGAGAGAGAGAGAGAGAGAGAGAGAGAGAGAGAGAGAGAGAGAGAGAGATATGCAGTTTTCAGCACAAACACACTTTAGGTCATTAAATCTTCACCTGGATTTGTAGCACTATGAACTCTGGGTTTTATGAATAAGTAGATATTTTTCTAGTTTATACTGATATCTCCTGCTCTCTTATATACTCTTAACTTGAAGTTTTACAGCACAATTTCTTATTTATGTGTATCTTTTCATTGAAAAACGATCTTTTCTTCCTACTCTCCCCCATAAGGATTATACTTAGTGGAGCAAACACCAACACACATTTGCAGAAATTTCCTTGCAGAAATGTGTGGTGTCTACATGGAGTCTTCCTTGGCCGGAGAACTGGGGGCTGGAATAGCTCAAAGTAGAGGTGAGGTTCTAGAGCCTGGTGGGTAGCCCAGTCTTCCAGCACTTACCAATTACAATAACAGTTTATAGAAATGGCATCCCCGAGCTTTACATGGTACATCCCACTTCCATTCGGGGTGAAGATGACCTTTATGAGAAGAGATGAGCTGTCTGTGTGCTCCTGCATCACTTCATATCTATTTGGAAATGTGTGTGTCTGTGCTCAGTTCCTTTTGAAATATTTAGAGAAAACACTGCTCATTATTTCCTACCAGTAATTCTTGATAGATTTACCATGTCGGCAATGGTGGAAATTTTTTACTCTGCAAATGTATACCTCATCACCCTGCATTTAACTCCAGGCCTCCCTCTGGCCCTCATGGAGGGTCAGGTTTTCCTTGATGCCACATTCGTATCCTATTACTGTACTGATCCCTTCAAGATGAAAAGGCAAAGGAATCACACTTTCTTTCACTCACCTTTGAAGTCTTCACGCTCAGCAGGCTTATCTAGAATTCACTGAGAATTCTTTTGTAATTATTGAAATACACAGACACCAATTGTGCTAGGCCATTGGGATTTCTAGATGTGACATTTACTCATTCCAAATGCTTAATGAGTCAGACCACACACTTCTTCTCATGACTTATTCTGTGTTTAACAATGATTCTTGGGTTTATTTCCGTCTACTAGCAACTTCTTAATTCCATGAAGGAGACAAACTTCACCTGTTTGCCGACGGCATAACAAGAGTCATAAAGCTTGTCGGAATGGGAAGGATACTTTAAGTAAAGCTCACATTAAGGAAAATTGTGTTGTTTATATTAAGTATTGCATGTGAACTAAGGGTTTTCTCACAGAGACTATAAAAAAAATGGGACGATTTATGGATTCTTGGAAGGCCTGTCTTTAGAAAGGATATATTTAGCACACTAACCCTGTACTGACACTCCATAGGTTTTATAGGTATATACCCAAATTACCAAACCAACCACATTTGTATATATTCTGCCATTTGCTTCTGGGTTTGCAAGCAGAAGAGTGTGCAGGCATAGTAACCAAAGACACATCATACCTTCTTTCTATAACTTTGGAACTCTTGATTCTGGCATTCAGTATTTCTAACCCATGACCACTGCTCACTACTTTGGGATTAGAACCCCTTGGTGTGATTGCAACTTTTCATTTCATAGCCCTGTTCATCTATACTGTCTTTAGTCTCATACCTCAAGGGCTGTTCTGAACTGCCCGGCTGCCACGGCGTATTTCTTCTGTCTATAGCAAGAGCTGGCATCTTTTAATGCTACCTGAAGCCATTTGTCAATCTGTGGCACGGTGGTGAGATTCTGTGCACTTTCTGGCGGCATCGTGGTGGCAGTCTGGCCTGTTGTCTGAAGCGCAGCACACATGTAGGGCTGGGCAAATTCATAGCTCACATCCTCTTCGTCAACATAGACAAGCTTCATTTCGACATCCATTATGTTCTTTAAAGGGACGTGAGGCAGAGGAATACTGGTGACTAGCTGATTGTCAAGTTCCATTATCTTCGCCTCTTTCTTTCCAGCTAGCTTTTCTTCCCCTTCAGCCTTCCGTTTAAGGGTCACTTTCTCCGACTCATTGCTTTGTTTCTCTTTGATGCCTTTTGTGAATTTTACTCTCTCAGCTGTGATTTCTGTTCGCTTTTCTCCACAGCTCTTCTTGATTTTGGGTGACACTTCCAGGCTGGTGGGTGAGTTTGTTGAGGTGGACATTTTCTTGCTTGCATTCATCTTTGGAGTAAGCAGGTCACGGTAGATCCGCCTTACTGTAGTCTCCACATTCCTGCTCTTGCTGGAATCCATCGGTGCACCCCAGACTCCTGCAGGGGAGGGAAGGAGGAAAGCCATTCAGACAATGATTTTGAACCCTCAGTGGTTTAGATTCGCAGCCTTTCAAATACTGTTTTACTCATCATAGATACTTTTTACTTGAATCAATTGCATTTGTACCATCCACTGGTCATCCTCCCAGACCACTGATGCTTCAATCACAAAGCTCAGTAAGGTTAGGACTCCTCAAACCACATCTAGATGTCTGAAAAAATAATTTACAGATGAACAGTGTAGAAATTGGAGCGGCGGGCTGCGTCCCGGCACCCGGCCGCCCACATGGCTAGCTCTACCCGAAATAATTACACGGACACTGTGTTCATTTAATCACCGCTTGGCCCT
>NC_022009.1:89379040-89407770 GCF_000317375.1 Microtus ochrogaster | reverse complement strand
CCTATGTTCTAAGCTATGAGCCCAAGCAGTTTGTTTATTACTTAACCAATGAAATCAACAGATTGATATATGACACTCCCACATCAGAACAGCACTGAATGAACCTTTTTATGAGAAGCCCAAACCCACTGGATAGAAAAATCTTATAAATCGCCATAGAAGACAAAAAGTTTTAAAAAGTCCATTTCTATATTACTTTCCTCAGAAAGGTAGGTGATCTCGAACTCATTTCAAAGCCCACTGCTAACTGCATGGTGGATTGGAAGCAGAAAGCAAACCCACTTCTTCTGTAAAGCTTCCAGAGATGTGATCACAGTGTTTCCTTCATATGCTTACTCTATTAGTAACAAAAGCCTCACATTGAAGCATCTTTAAAGACAGCTGTTCTTTAAAACATGCTTCAGACTAGAAGAAAGTGACCTTGAGTTGCCAGCGACTCTGAGCCACGTGTTCCCCTAGAGTCGGTTGTGTGCTGGTTCTGCAGTATTGACGCTAAGATGCTTTACAGTATGAGGCAGTTTCACAGTGCACTGGTGCTCACCACACTCAACAGTCCTGATCCAGAGGATTGTTGATGCTAACTCTGCTTCTAGATTTGCTGAAAAATAGAAAATGCTCTAAAATCTAGTCGTTACTGACTATAATTGGTTCCTATCTTATATGATTTCCTGACTTAATCAAAGTCTGTACTGTGCACAAACTTTTTCCTTCTTTTACAAAGACTCTAAGGGTGGCAGTGTGTGTGGGGGTGCTTCTCCATGGACACGGTACTGCTTCCAGCAGAACCAACCACTGGGTATTCACTAACTCGCTGCTTAGAGTCTTTCTTCCATGCCATGTTGCATTTGAATAGAGCTATGGCCTATATATGTATTATGGAAAAATAATGTATATTTATATCAGACACAAAGAGACAAGAAAATAGCCAGAGCACAACTGACTATGTTAATAAGAGACAAGGAGATAAAAATCTCACGTGTTTCTTTTAACCTACTAAGGGAAAATACTTGAGAAGCTTTTTCAAGCCTATTATTTTGCTAATATTGATAGCTTTCCTTTGTCTATTTGAGAGACAGCAGTTTGGCTACAGAGAACCTTTGAAACATCGTGAACCGAGATCCAAATCAACCTTAAGGAAAAAAGTGCAAGACACAACAGAAAACTGTGCTTTAACATTTGAGGTTAAATTTTTTCCTTTCCCTACCTTTGTAAGTAGTTGTTACAAAAAAGGTTTACATTATACACGAGATATTACAGAAGGCACCATGACAGTTTTATCACCTCATAAGAAAGACCAAATAGATAAGAGAAACTACTGTGAAAGCAATTGGTTCTGAGTTCAAGTCCCCAGCATCCACATGAAAGTCCAGCATGGATATGTGAGCCTGTAACTCACTGCTTTGGGACAGAGCCAGGAAAACCCAAGGAGATTGCTGGCCAACTGCCCTAATGAAAACATTGAGCTTCCGGCTCAGTGAGAGACTGTCTTAAAAAGTAAATAAGATGGGGCTGACAGAGGAAGACAGCCACCATTTCTCTCTGACCTTCTATGTTCACCTGCACACAGGTATACACATACAGAGAGAGAAATATCTAATTCTAATAATAATTACCTTGGGTGTTAGTTATCAAAAGTTAAACACTAGAGTCATGATTGCCTGGCAAAATTTTATTGACAGAATTAATTTCTGAAAGACTACAGTCTTTTCCAAGTTAAGCTCTAGTTCTTCCCAAGGGGGAGGTGCACAGCACACTTCCCTTTGACCAAGGCACATCTTGTAGTAGTCTACCCAAGGCAGAGACAAAGGCAGTGCCAGCCATCATTCTGTTCTTGTACCATGAAGGATCTGGGTCGAGTGAAAATAGTTTCAGGGCTTTACTTGGGATCTCCAGTGGGTGGATTCCCAGACAAACATCTATGTCAGGAATGTTTTTAGTAACAGGTACAGCTTTTGAAATTTTCCTGATACTCAAAATAGCTGCTGGTGAGATTTGTTCTCATACTAGACTATATATAAATATGAACAATCAATGTTGGTAGGTGAGCTGTTCCAAGAATTTCTCTCGGGTATCTTATCTCAGCTGTTTACACCAAGCACCGAAGCTGAAACATATCAGTGTGTCCGTAGTTGGTTGCCATAACACTTTGGCATCTACAGCAATACTGCCTGTTTTACCAGTGTTGATGTCATATCTTCAACATGTAATTCATAACCATCTTTGGAATTGCTTCTCCTGGAGGGAGATTGTTTCTTCTTCCTCCACTGTCTTCACATTTCCCCTTCCCCTTGTTTCCCCTCATCTCTTCCCACCTGGCCCCGAAGACGTGCCTTTCTCTCAGGGCAAGATGAAAGGTTTTACTGTTTTTTTCTTTTTTCATATGACTGAGGCTTTAGAGTGCTTCTGCGGTGACCCTTAAGCCTTTCTACAGAAATCATCCTTTTAAATGCCCCAATAGATTTGGAGAAACAATAGTAGCAGGCAGGCAGAAAGCAGGCAGCGCTGCTCACAGAGTATTCAGAGGTATTGAACAGATGAAAAAAAACCTTTAACATCCAGACATCTGAAAGGTCAGTCATTCCAAGCTTGTTCAAGAAACAAGAAATATAAGTCCCTTGTCCTCAACACAGAATTCAGTCCTGAATGTCAACATGTATCCTTAAATTGACAATCTGAAAGATCAGGGCCCAAGCCAATCTCTGTTTCACAGTGGTGGCAGTTGGGCAAGTGTCTTTAATTTTAGAGGTAGACGATGCTCCTTAGAAAAGCCATGGTGCTGGGAGTAGAGCTTTGGGACTGCTCATAGCATTTCCAGGGCTTACAGAAATGCAGGGAAGTGGTGTGGTTCACAAGGTCTTCCCCCCGTAACCTCACATACTGCCCTTATTTCTTACTCACTGAACTTGAGATGAGCACTTTGCTAATTCCAGAAGATGCTCATTTTCAGACCGCCTGCTAGGACTTTCCCATCATGTTCCTACCTCATTTACCTGTCCTAACCCACTCTCTGTCTTCCCCAAGCAGATCAGTTATGTATGCGTGGCTGACTTCTTCCCAAAAGCTGTCTAAAAGCAGAGTCATTCTCTGCTTACTCAGACATTGGCACAATATTCTCCACAAAGTTGTTCAAAAAATGTAGGTCACAACATATGCTGTAAAACAAAGACCAGGTTACAGGCACCTAGAGAAAATAAAGCTGGAACCTAAAAAAAGATTCTTTTGCATTCTGAGATGATGATATACCTCCTTCAGTTCCCTTCCCTCTGCCATGATTTCTCCTTTTTATCTCTCTTTTCTCTCCTTCAAAATCCTGGTCCTCTTGATCATTGCAGGAGAGGAGGTGGAACGATTGTAAGAGACAGGGGAGCAGGGTTTGCCATGAGATTGTGTCTTCTGTAAATGTCAGAAGCCACACCTACAGTGTCTTACGAACATGGTCGCCCAACCATGAGCTGGGCAAGGACAGCACTAGCCACACTAATGTGGATGGGGAAATTTGAAAAGCCAGGAAGTCTCAACCTATACAAAGAACTATTGGCAATTATGGAATATTGAATGCAAGAGAAATAATCTCCCACATGAAAATTTTAAGACCTGGGGAACAATCAAAGTTATTCAAGGCAAGAATTCTATTATGGAGTAAAATTTTCAACCTTCCTTGTCCTTTTAGTTATTTCTTATTTTTGAAAATATGTCATTTCCCCTTTTCCTTTCCTTCTTCCAAAGCCTTCCGTATACCCCTCCTTTTTCTCTTTCAAATCCATGAACTCTTTTTCACCAATTATTGCTGCATATCATATATACACATATGTATATACATATATATCCCTAAATATATAAACATCACTCGCTCAGTCTGAATAAGCTCAGTCTGAATACGTTTGTATCAGCAAGTGTATTCTTCCCTAAAGACTGTTTCTCCACTCTCAGCGTTCCTTACTTGCCTGCAGCTCTCTGTGTAAGCAGCCTTGTGGACTTTCCTCCATTCATGTTGGCACATCTATTGCTCTTGACCTTGTTCAGTTCATGTGGACACAGTCATGTTGGTGAGACTTTATGGGTGCAGCTTCTGACATTGTGAGGAGACACAGTCTCACAGCAAACTCCCTGATCCTCTGGCTCTTACCATCTCCCCACCTCTGGTGCCCAGTGATCCTTGAGACTTAGATG
The DNA here is from genome assembly GCF_000317375.1 of Microtus ochrogaster. NCBI lineage: Eukaryota > Metazoa > Chordata > Mammalia > Rodentia > Cricetidae > Microtus > Microtus ochrogaster. The sequence continues at coordinate 89,403,600 of NC_022009.1, read as the reverse complement.
CCAGAGCTGCATTGTAGATGTCTGACTGGGTCTGGCCTCTATAACTCTGCATTTTGATTGGTTGTGGATTTATGTAACAATCTCTACCTGTTGCAGACAAATATTTAGAATTTAATTAGGGATTGTGATGGTTTAGTTACTTGGTGATGGTAGGATCTCCTCCAAGATCATGACTTCACTAGCCCTGGGTATTGGGCTAGATTTCTTTCTTGTTGAGTCTTAAGTCCAATTAGAGAGCTGTGAGTTACCTCCAAGTAGTAGCATGTATGCATGCTGCTACCGCAACCTTAGTTATCACACCATGTTGTTTGCTGTGTTCATAGGCATCCTAGCTGGATAGGAATGTTGGTTGCTCCCTGCCTGGTCTCTCCTAATGCCATGAAAGTTAGCTCTCAGGGAGGAGGCATCAGGTCAGTTCTAGCACTGGAGTCTCTGGGTCCTGCTTCTGAAGACGTGATGTCTTCAGCAATTGGGACTTTTATTCCATCTCTGGGGGTGGGGGCAGCCAACGGCAATAGCAATAGTCTGCAATGTTCCAGAAATCTCTTGGACAACCCTGACTAACAATTCAAAGGAGGGCTTCTCATATCTGATATGGAGTTGTTGCTGTGCAGTTTTCAGTTCATCAATCCAGATGAGAAATTTCACTTAAACTATACATGTATATTTATGCACTGACTTATATGTGATAGGTACTTTTAGGTAGCTAATAATATGATTTCTTATGACTTTTAAAAACACCTTGCTGAAATTTTATAGGCTTCCCTCCTCCTCTTCCTCCTCCTCCTCCTCCTCCTTCTTCTTCTTCTTCTTCTTCTTCTTCTTCTTCTGTATTTCTTTCTCCCTAATTAGAGGCCCCATTTTCCTGATCAGATCATTTGTACCCTTCTATTCTCTATTGCGGCCCAATCTCCCTATCTTGGCAGTGCTCCTATTTAACTTTCCTTGTTTCTGCAGTTCATCCAGGGTAGGTACTCACATCTGAAGATTTGGAGATAAGAGCCTCAGATAAAAGAGAACCTGCAACATTTGTCTTTCTGGGACTCAGTTCCCTCATTCCATGAGATCTTTCATGTATTTACCTCCCAGTTTCATGATTTTTTACCTCCCTTTCCATCCCTCCTTCCCTCTCTCTTTCTTATTGAGACATTTACTAAGTTTCCAAGACTTGTCTTCAATTCACTCTGCAGCCCAGGGCAGATCTCAATGTGCCACACTCCAGCCTCAGCCTCCTGAGGATCTGGGATGCCTGTGGTATTGGGCCCAATCAGCGTTGGATCTGACAGTAAAGCAAAACTTTGCAGAAAAAGTTGAATATGAGCGGTTTTGATGGGTTTTGTTTTGCTTTGTTTTAATCTTATCCTGGGTGAAGTACATTTTCTTCTCGATTGTTCAAATGAGTCATGCAAGAACTAGATTTAAACTATCAACCTATTCACTTTTTTTTTAGTAGTCAGGTTGATTAACATGGCATTAGTCAGTGTTCCCAAGGTTACATTTTAATCTTTATTTCAACAAAAAATACTTTCAGGGAAAACTATTTGTCATTCATCATGAATGTCAAATGTATTTGTAGGTGGTATTCTGAAAAAAAAATGCTTTTTAAAAAAAAAACTTAGAAATCAGCATAGTAGGGTGGATTCCCTCGTATTCACACTGCACAGATAAGGAAGATCTCCAGCAGATGCTCATAAGAAATATTTGAATGGTTTCTGGAGGCTTGTAATAAACACACATACAGGAAACAGAGTTTAGTGCTCAATCATTTTACATTTTAGCCAGTGTATTTGCAGTTTTGCTTTTAGTTTTGCTGCTGTTGTTTCTTCTTTATTTTCTTTAACTTCAAGCATGTCATCAAGCTTTCAGTTCTACTTGGGGGCGTCTATTACCTAGACTCAATCCGTAGTTTACATGATTATTAGTAAAACAAATTATTAGATTTATTTTTTTCTGAAGCCGACAGCTCAAACCTGGGCAATTGAGAAGAAGAGAATCCTTATAAATGTGCTCCCTGAAACATTCAACATCACAGTTGCTATGGTTTTCTTTCTTTAAAAAACGGTCTAATTTTAACTTGCTGTTAAATGTAACCAGAGAGACATTATGAGGAAAAACACCTTGCTTGTTAGTCTCCCAGTACACATTGTTATTTTTAAAAACATTCTCCAAAATATTCCCCCTGTCTAATAGTCACGCACTAAGGCCTTCAACCATGATCAGCAGGCTGGGCTAGGAGCCACAGAGGGGCTAAAGTTGACCAGGTCTTGGCCTGTCAATGCTCACATCTGGGAGAAAGCCAGGATGGAGGATGGGCGGGGAGATGTAGAGATAAACAACCTCTTTCTGGGAGATGCTCTCTTACATGACTGAGCTGCAAAGAGTTGAGATGAATCCCAACCCCTTTCCTGTGTGAATGAGTAGTTTTTGCAGAGCCTAGAGCCCAGCAGGCCCTCAGGCTACTAGAAAGAAGGTATGGCTGAGGTATGTAGAGGTGATTAACATTCCTGCTTAGGTAAGAATGCCAAGCTGAGGCAGTTTGAAAGGCCTTTGGAAGTGAGTTTCTGAGAAGGGAGGGTCAGTGTCCCCATCCCAGCAATTCCTCTTCTGTTTTACCCAAGGGAGGCTATGAGGAATAGTGGATTGCTATTGGAGGGAGGGATGGGTTTGGGTCACAGTAATTGTGTGAGAACCAAGTAAAGCAGAGCATGGATTAAGACTCCTAAAACACCACCAACAGAGGTGCTCTGGGCTTGTAAGGTTATATCACAGGACTGAGTCTTTCTCTCTCATAACGTCTCTGTATTAATATTATTACCTTAATTGTACTAAAAGAGAAGCCATGATGGTGAAGAACTAGAAAGTAATCAAGGGAGTTGGCCATACCTGACACTTGAACTCAGGGCAGTTGATAGCAAATTCCACAGCTCTAGGATTATATGAAAATATTTCCTTTTCCCTGGGCCCAGGTGATAGGAACTTTTACTTTCCTCACACAAAACATGTTTTCTTTCATACATTTTATAACCAGGTAGTTAACTATATTGCTGTTTTATTGGGTGAGACTCCCTCTAATACAATAAGATAAACATAATTTTATGGTTAATTTAAGTATATGAACCAAATTTGTTGAGAAAGAAATAAAACATGTCAAGAGCTTTAGAAGATCTTTAGTTGTAGATATAATTACAGGCCCATTATATTCCAGAAGTCATTGAATAAACAAAAAGAATGTGGACATAAACCTTCCACATGAATAGAGTCTGGAGACCTCAAATGCAAAATCCAAGCACTTGCCGATCACTAGGTCACCCAGTGGGAGTCATTCACTAAAGCACCTCTACTTCTTTGACCCAGCACACCGTGCATATTGGTGTCAGAGGGCTACGTCACGGAGGCATTGCATAGTGGAGAGAGTGTTCTGTGTGGGTTGCAAGAACAGCTTGAACTCTAGGCTTGTTTTTCACTAATGGCATGCCCTAAGAGAAACTATCTAGTTGTTTAAGTTACTTTCAGAGGTATGAGTATCATGGAAGACACAGATGGGATGATGTGCAGAATGACGCCCTAAGGGGTTTCACAGTTCTGCAAACTGCTCCTTGCTGGTGCCTCTGCCCTCTCCTTATCGGAGAATTACATTTCTTCCTCCTCTCAATGATTATACTCTTGCCATCACTAATGTCCTGGCTAACTTTATGTCAGCTTGACACAAGCTAGAGTCACCTGAGAACAGGAAATCCCAATTGAGAAAATGCCTCCATAAGATTGGCCTGTAGGCAGGGAAGTCTATACGGGGCATTTTCTTAGTTAGTCATTGATGTGGGAGTGCCCTGACTATTGTGAGTTTTGACACCCCTGAGCTGATGTCCCAAGGTTCTATTAAGAAAGCAGACTGAGCAAGACACAAAGACCAAACCATTAGGCAGACCTCCTCCATGGCCTCTGCATCAGCTCTGGCCTGAAGTTCCCTCTCTGTTAGAGTACCTGCCTTGGCTTCCCTCAGTGGACTGTGATTCAGGGTAGGTAAGCCAAATAAACCCTTCCCTCTCCAAGCTGGTTTTTGTCATGATATTTTATCATGGAAATATCAGCCATAACCAAGACAAAGACCTTTGCAAGTCACCAGTTATTCTCTTGGCACTGGACTAGTTCTGCTGATGTATGAGAAACAAGACTAAAACCTTCTGTGGACTCCAGGGTGCTGCCAACTGCCATCATGTGTCAAGGCTCCACTCCCCTGGAGAAACACAGAAGGAGTTCTTCACATACTGTCTCTTTTTCAACTCATAATCACTTCACCGTCTGTCTCCTTTGAGGCCCAACCATTCCGCCAAGACTTCTGTTAAAGACTAGCAATCACCTCCACGTTTCAAATCCAGTGACCCCTAGGCTTGCATTAACTGCAGCTCTAGAGAGCAGGTTGGACAACCTTCGTCTTAGGTGGAACATTCTTTTAATCTGCAGGGAGGCCATGATCATTCGGTTGTCCTCTGCTTCATTCACCGTTCGTTCCCAGACGCTGGGACTGCTGGATCTCACTTTCCACTGGGTTAAGCACCAGATGCTCCTTTCCCAGATGTAGTTGGGAACTTAGGTGACCATGTTTGATCCAGTCCTGTAGTTTCCAATAGACTATTATATAGTTCAAGGATCAAGAACTGCAATAAAATCAGTCCTGGATGGAAAAGAGTTGATAGTGCATCTTGTTGTCGTTACTAAGAGTGTGGTCTGTAAGGGTAGACTGGTTCTTCTAGGAAGGCTTTGCTCTGATTTGATTATGAAACCAGTAAGTTATTTGTGTGGCAGGAATGGGAGGCTTGAAGGAGTCACCTCTCAGTGTAATTCAGAGCCCTTTGTCTACAATTATTCCTGGAACAAGTACAGTCTGCCAAGGTCACAAGTATTCTGAGACAAAGTCTGACTCTCATTTGGAGTGTTTCTTTAAAGCATTGCTGTTGGTATTCCCCACCCATCTAGAAAAGTCACTGAAGTTCTGACTTTTTGAGAGAGGGTGGATTCCACGTGACTGTGTAAGGGAAAAATACTTTAAGTTTGGTCAGTTATTTAATTCTGCTGGCAAAGTTTTTATTTCCTAGACTTTTACATTTTGCTCCTTAACCTTCCAGAAAGAATATATCTAGACAAAGAGACTTTCCAGCATACCCCAATTTCTCTGTTTGGGAAATGGAATCTCTGACAGGTGAAGTCCCTTGCTCAGGGTACGTCTCCTCATTGCACAGAGCTGTCCAATTCATAGCTATACAATGCTAGGGCTCAGTCTACAGCCACCGTTCCTCTTTTTCCCATTATCTCAGTAAAATTGTTTTATTGCTTATTTTTCCTTTAGTATAAAATCCAGTCTAGAATAATACACTGAATGTAATTGCCATGACTCTTTGTCTTTTCCCTTTAGAAGTGGTTCTCAGCCTTCCTGAGCTGTGACCCTTTAGTACAGTTCCTCATGCTGTGCTGACCCCAACCATAAAATTATTTCATTGCCACTTCATAGCTGTAATTTCGCTGTTATGAATTATACTATAAATATCTGGTATGCAGGATATCTGATATGTGACCCCCCAAAGGGGTTGCAGTCCACAGCTTGAGACCACTGCTCAGCCTCTCTGTGCCTTGTGTGGCTTTGCATTTTGAAGATCATGACCAGTGTCAGAAATACTATCTCTCTTTCACAGAATATTCTTCCAAACTCAGTGAGTGAGGAAACAATGGAGACAAAATATGAATCTGGGCTTTCAGATGCTCCCAGTCTTAACTCAGTATTTTGTTTACTGAGGAATTTTTCTCAAGTGATTTCGTTTTGAAAGAACTTGGCTTCCTCATTAAAAAAAATCTATGAGTTACAACTCATTTATGATATTACTAATTCATTGCTTATAGAGATGATTAAAGGATTAACCGACAGCATGTTAAGGACCACTGTGACTTAGAACACTGCACGTTCCCCACAGAGAGCACCTGCCATAGTGGTAAACACATCATGTGTGACATGAGAAAGCACCGGCCACAAACAAGGACAAATGATCTATTTGTAGGTGGCATCATATCCTTAACTGAAGAGCTTATGATAATTAAATAGAAAAATGAATCACGTGTGTGTGTGTGTGTGTGTGTGTGTATGTTGAGTTAGGTATGGAGTCGAAACTATCTCAAATTGATTTTCTCCTGATGGTGAAATTGATAGTGATCTTTATCTGAAATCATTAAAAACCTCAGTAAACTGCCTTTGGAGTGTGGTAGAAATACAGAATAAATACAGAAAACATTTCCCTAAACATGTCTTATAATAAAACTTTTATTCTGTCATTACAGTATTTTATAATACATTTAAGTTAATCATAAAACTGTCCTTCCTCTTAGAAGTTGAATAGAGAACCATGGAACACGATAATGGGAGTTTGGATCCATAGAAAGACAAACCGAATAAGGGAACTCATTTAGTGAGGCAGAGAGTAATAGTCAAGAAAGCCCTCTGACTTCTACCTTCAACTGTCAGCCATGTGTGGTCACAAGTACATGCACTCAAACTCTTAAAGACATACATAAATGCTTGTATGTACACCACACACACACACACACACACACACACACATACACACACACATGCGAGAAAAAGAATATTAAAAAAAAGGAATTTGTAGTATAAAGGATCATTTTTAACACGTGAGACACGGCTGGATAAAAGTTTGAAAAATGGGATCTGCCTGAGAATGAATCAACAATGCTGTAGTGGCACCTAACACAGGGACTGGGGGATGGGGAAAAGGGACGGGGAGGGTCTGAAGATCATCCCCTACTCCATGAATGTCCAGTCACCATAAGGCAAAGCCAAAGGTAGGGCTTACCTGGTTCTTTGACCAATTTTTGGCTTTGATGTTTTTACTGAAGATAATATCACAAAATACTTTGAAACACTATTTAGAACTTGGAGACACAGTGTATCATTGTGCTTATCATTGTTGTTGTTGTTTTCAAAGACACAATCTAGAGAATTCCATAATCTGGTGAGAAGGAGCACCAGTTGACAAATGTTTTCCATTAGACTGCCTTGTGGGCATAGCTTTGGGCCATGTTCTTGATTAATGATGGTGTGGAGGGGCCTGGCCCACTGTGGGTGGTGCTACTCTGAGCAGGTGGTCTTGGACTATATAAGAAAGGTAGCTGAGCAAGCCATGGGAAGCAGGCCAGTAAGCAGCACTTCTCCATGGTTAATGCTTCCAGCTCCTGCCTTGAGTTCCTGCCTTGACTCCTCCTCTTGTGGTAGACTGTAACCCATAAGCCAGGTAAACCCTTTCCTCTCCAAGTTACTTTCAGAATTTTACTACAGCGACATAGACATGAACTAGAACAACTGTTCAAAACAATTAAAATGATCTGGGCATGATGACATGCCTCCAGCACTTGGGAGGCAGAAGCAGGTGGAACTCTGTGAGTTCAAAGTCAGCTTGGTTCTCATAGCGAGTTCCAATTCCAGTTAGATCTTGTGTGTCATTTACAATGATCCATCGTGTCACCTACTTTGCAAATATTAATTCATGATAGAGATTATTAACAGATACAGAGGAAGCTCAACCATGTGTATCATCACTAATTTGCAAATATTAATTCATGATAGAGATTATTAACAGATACAGAGGAAACTCAACCATGTGTATCATCACTAATTTCCGAAACACAATCCTCAGCATTTAATAGAAAATATTAATTATGCAAAATATTTGTGATCACATAATAAAAAAACAAAAGAACATGTAGATGGCAGAGATATACTCATGGGTGAATAAGATATTTAAACTATCTGAGCAACTTAAAATAACTAATATATATAAGATGAGATGGGGGATTATAGAGTTGTTGGTAGCCAAGATCACTGGAATTTATGAAAAAGAGTAAATGAAAATTCTAAAACTGAGAAATGTAATATCTGAAATTAACTTCTTAACTGAGTTGCAATATAAATTAAATGTATCAGAAGCTAGCATTAGTAAATTTAAAGAAACAATCCAACAGGAAATACCTAAATTTAAATAGTGGAATAAAATAATGGAAAATATAGGAAAGAATTTCAGACAGTGTTTTACGAGTCCCACAAGGAACACAAAGAGAGTGAAACAGAATAAGCGTAAGGGAATTATGGGAGGCAATGGAGGGTAATAAAAGGTAATTATGTAAACATACACATACAGTGTATATAATGACAGTTGATCGCCCATACTAAACAATAAAAACAGAAATGTTGCTACAAGAAATTACGTAGGAATTGACTGGCAACTTCTTCCCTGCTGTCTAGCTTTCAGAGTATTATGTAGGCACCCTTTTAAGGTGTTCCACAGGCTTCTGGCAGAATAAAGTCGCCACTGGTCCTGCCCAGGGGTTTACCCTACATACTACAATGCCAACCTACCTAGTCTGTGGGTAGAACAGTGGCGTGACTGTCAGGACATAACTGAGAGCATCTAGCCCGGATGAGGACTGCTTCACAAGAGATAAACCGTGTCTGGTATTGTAAACCTGATATAAGTTCACGGCTGGGGAGATCATGGGCCCTAGGAGAAATCCACTACTGTTATTTTGCTAAATAAACAGATTATCAAACTGCTTTTCATCATTCATGTCTACAGATTAGCACTGTTTTTAGCCGCAGCCAGAGAAGCTTCTTTTTGCAGTGGGTAGTGGTTAATAGACTATAACTGGTCACAATACTTAGAATAAACGACTTTTGAGTGCTAGACCCTAAATGTGAGATATATAAAATAACGCCCATCCCCACCCCAAGGCTCGGTGAGCAGCAAGGAAGAGGGGGTGAAAAGAGTTTAAAAGCCAGAGGATGGGTAGTGCTTCTGAGAAGGTCAGTCTTCTAGATACGATGTGGAGGCTGTACTTATGAGTTCACAGAAGTTATGGTTATTGTCTAAAACCTGTACCAAATCAATTCACTCATTCTAAGATGAGTGAGGGTGAGACTCATGAGGCCCCCCACGCAGATGAAGGAAGAGCTATTGGCAGTTGATGGTTGCTGTGGGAAGGCAGAGTCATTTTTTTTTTTTTTAGGAATATGGCTACTGGCAGGTCTTCCTGTCTCTGTTAAATGGTCCTAGATTTGTGAGTAGACTTAATGGGTCATTAAAAATAAGAGGATATAAAAAGACATGGAAGTGAAAGAGGGATGCATTGAGAGTTTGCAAAGTGGTAGGAGAAAGCTCAGAAAGATAAGATTAAGAAGGAGTGAAATTGCTAAAATATAAGTTCAACTATTCATAATGAGAAAACAGAGGAAACATGTCTGAAAGGTTTAAATGTGTGTAGAATAAAAATTATAGTTGAACACGATACAAAATATTGGGGAGGGTAATAGAGTTAAAGTATTCTAGAGTTTAAAAACTTGTATGGACTTGCTAAAATTAACTTATTTAGAATGCAATAAATAAAGAAGTGATGCTTTAATTTATAGATTAAACATCAAGGAATGATCCAAATGTGAAACAGCTCAAGCTGGGGATATAGTTAAGTTGTGGAGTACAGTGTGGCATATGGCATCTGCTTCCATGCTCAGTACCCACCAACTACATAAACCAGAATGGGGGCACATGGCTGTAGTACAGGGTGGTGGGAGAATCTGCAGTTCAAAGCCACTGAGTAGAGATGGGTCTGATCTGTCCAAGGTCCTGTCTTAAACACCAAAAACAAAGATCAACATGAAACATATACCAAATGAATTAAAGAGCTCATACAATTTATTCATTAGCTCCAAAGGGTAAGAAACACAGAGACCAAATAGAAACCAGATATTGTAGATATAAACTGAAATACACCAGTGATAAATTTTACATTTAGAAATGCTAAATATCTTAATTAGGTCTAAGACTGTTATCTTGGAAGAATATATTCTAGTTAGGAAACACATGCCTTAAATAGAAGAAAGAAAAGTTGAAAACAAAACCATAGAGAAGGGCATAGCACACAGTCACCAACCAGGATGCGGGGAAGGCTCTATTAGTATCAGAGCAGACAGCATAGCAAGCAGCTTAACTGGAAGCAGAGAAGGGGTGCCAGTTATTAATTACTGTCTGCCAGCTCCAAACCCACTGCATTCTGATATTGGAACTGAAATATGTAGGCTCCAGTTCAACAGTTCCGGCTGGCTGGAAATGAGCTCTTTTCATACAGGGTGAGAGAAACCATACAGGACTAGAGAGGGAGGTGGGCCTTTTCCTTCTGCTCTGCTCCCACTAGCAGTGCCCCTGCATGTAGGGGTCCAGGCAGCATTATTCTCTGTTGTTCTGTCTCTCAGAGTGCAGTAGAGAACATATGTCCTCTTTGCAAACATCACCACAGTCATGCCACTCTTCTGATTTCAGGGCAAGGAAATTCCATTACCAGAAGTTCCCATGACAGCTTCGCTTTTTCATAGGAAGCATGAATCTTGGCCTTGAAGGAAATCTTCTAATTTTCAATGTTCGTGTCACTTTATGTCAAGAATGCTATAGTCTCTCTACCTGTTTTGTAATTAATATTGTTCATTTCTTTATTATTTAATCATGTGAAAGTATTAGCATATGTTAACTATACCTGACAGATTACACTATATTTTTAAATATATGTAAATATATGATTTATTCTATTATTTTGTTGTAGTAAGAGCGGTGGGGCTGCATCCCCAGCACCCGGCCACCCACATGGCTAGCTCATGCCCCGAAATAATTACACGGAAACTGTATTCTTTTAAACACTGCCTGACCCATTAGTTTCAGTTTCTTATTGGCTAGCTCTTACATATTGATCTAACCCATTTCTATTAATCTGTGTAGCCCACGAGCTGGCTTACCAGGAATGATCTTAACCTGCGTCTGCCTGGAGTAGGAGAATCATGGCGACTCCTGATTCAGCTTCTTTCTCCCAGCATTCAATTCTGTTTTCTCTGCCTACCTAAGGGTTGGCCTATCAAATGGGTCTAGGCAGTTTCTTTATTAATAAGAAATCACTCCCCCATCATCATTTATTTAATTAAAAAATTAAGAACTCTGCTGCAGTCCCCACCAGCTGCAGGTAGGTGAGATTTCTGCCTATAGTCTATGCCCCATCCCTACTACCCACTGGATCCTGTCACACTAAGACCCACTTTGCTGCCCAACCCCAAGCACTGAACATCCTCCCCTTGGCCAGACCTCTCCTGCAATCCCAGCAGACTACATACCACAAGTGCAAACCACACCAATTGGAAAAATAGCAGATTATATAGGCACAGGTGTAAACTACAACAAGCACAGGCACAAGCCATAGCAATTGGAAGAAAAGATGGATGAAGACTAATATAAGAATACATTCAACAACCAAAAGAGCAATATGGCAGCACCAGAACCCAGTGATCCCACAACAGCACAGCTTAGACATTCCAATACAGCTGAAACACAAGAAAACAAACCACCTAAAAGTTACTTCATGAAGATGATAGAGTAAACAAAAAAATTCCCTTAAGGAAGTGGAGGAAAAGACTAAGAAAAATTTGAAATAATCAATAAATCCTCTAAAGGAAGCAAAGAAAACCAAGAAAAATCAACCCTACAGGTAAAGTGAAATGGTTCAAGACTTGAAAACTGAAATAGAAACAATGAAGAAAATACAAAACAAGGGAATTTTGAAAATGGAAATACTGGGGAAGAAAATAGGAACAACAAATACAAACATTACCAACAGAACATGAGAGACAGAGGACAGAATCTCAGGCATTGAAGATATAATAGAAGAAATAGATTCATCAGTCAAAGAAAATGTTAACTCCAATAAATCTCTAACACAAAACATCCAGGAAATCTGCAACACCATGAAAAGATCAAACTGATGAATAATAGAGATAGAAAGAGAAGAATCTCAACTCAAGGGTGCAGAAAATATATTCAACAAATCATAGAAGAAAACTTTTCCAACCTAAAGAAGGACATACCTGTAAAGGCCCAAGAAGTATACAGAACACCAAATAGTCTGGAACAAAAAAAGCCCCCTCACCATATAATAATCAAAACACCGTACACACAGAATAAAGAAAAAATATTAAGAGCTGCAAAGGAAATAGGCCAAGTAGCATATAAAAGCAGACATACCAGAACTACACCTGACTTTTCAATGCAGATTCTAAATTCAGAAGGTTTTTGACAGACTTTTTACAGACACTAAGGGATGATGGATACCAGCCCAGATTACTATACCCAGAAAAACTTTCAATCAACATAGATAGAGATAAAATATTTTGGATAAAACCAGATTTAAACAATACCTATGCAATAATCCAGTACTACAGAAAGTGCTAGGAGGAAAACTCCAATCCAAGGAACTCAGTTACATCCACAAAAAACAAAAGCAATACCTGAACTCACAACAGCAAAACCCAAAGAAGGGAAGCACACACACACACACACACACACACACACACACACACACACACACACTACCATCACCACCACCAAAACCAAAAAATAAACAATCATTGGTCAATAACATCTCTTAATAACAATGGACTCAATTCATCAATGAAAAGACATAGGTTAACATAATGGATATGAAAGCAGGATCCATCTTTCTGTTGCATACAAGAAAAATACCTCAACTTCAAAGACAACATTACCTCAGAGTAAAAGTTTGGGAAAAGATTTTGCAATCAAGTGGACCTACGAAGCAAGCCAGTGTAGTTATCCCTATACTTAACAAGAAGGCTTCAAACTAAAATTAATCAAAAGGAATGGGGGCCATTTTATATTCATCAAAGGAAAATCCATCAAAATGAAGTCTCAATACTAAACATCTATGCCTTAAACACAAGGGCACCCACATTTGTAAAAGAAACATTACTAAAGCTTAAATCACACACCAAACCCCACACGCTAACAGTAGGAGCCCTTAATATCCCACTCTCACCAATGGACAGGTCTGCCAAACAGAAACTTAACAGAGAAACAAGGGAACTAACAGACATTATGACTCAAATGGACTTAATAGATAATCTACAGGACATTTCATCTAAACACAAAAGAATATACCTTCTTCTCAGCATCCAATGGAACTTTTTGTAAAATTGACCACATACTCACTCATAAACCAAAAATCAATAGACACAAAAAATTGGAATAACCTCTTGTATCTTATTGGACCACAGTGGATTAAAGTTAACACAATAACACAAACTACAGAAATCCTACAATCTCATGAAAACTGAACAAACCTCAACTGAACACTTCTGGATCAAGGAAGAAATAAGAAAATATTAAAGTCTTCCTAGAACTCAATGAAAATGAATCCACAACATGCCCAAACGTAGGGGACACATGAAAACAGTGTTAAGAGGAAAGTTTATAGCACTAAGTGCCTCCATAAAGGATTTGGAGAAATCGTATATAAGCAACTTAACAGAATGCCTGAGCACTCCATACCAAAAAGAAGCAAGTAGATGGCCAGAAAGAATCAAACTCAGGACTGAAATCAATAAAATTGAAACAAAGAGAATAATACAAAGAATCAGTGAAACATAGTTGGTTCATTGAGAAAATCAACAAGATAGAGACACCCTTTTCAAACTAACTAAAAGACAGAGAGACAATATCCAAATTAACAAAATCAGAAACAAAAAGAAGGACATACAACAGACTCTGAGAGATCCAAAGAAATATCATGTCATACTTCAAAAACCTGTACTCACAAAATTGGAAAATCTAAAGGAAATGGACAACTTTCTTGATAGGTGCCATATATCAAAATTAAATTAAAAGACATGATATACAATTTAAACAGATCTATAACCACCTAAAGAAATAGACATAGTCATGAAAAGTCTCCCAAACAAGAAAATCCAGGGATATATGTTTTTATTGCAGAATTCTATCAGAATTCCAAAGAAGAGCTAATACCAATACTCCTCAAATTGATCCATACAGTAGAAACAGATGGAATATTGCCATTTTTTTATAAGGCCACAGTTACCCTTATACTCAAACTAAACATGTTGTAAGGAAGTCTGCTTATTGGTTCCCGGCCACTTAGCCTTGAAATAACTACATAAAAACTGTATTAATTAAATCACTGCTTGGCCCATTAGCTCTAGCTTCTTATTGGCTAACTCTTATATCTTAATTTAACCCATTTCTATTAATCTGTGTATCACCATGTGGCTGTGGCTTACTGGCTAAAGTTCTGGCATCTGGTCTCCAGTGGGGCTACATGGCTTCTCTCTAACTTGATCTTCTTCCTCCCAGTATTCAGTTTAGTTTTCCCCACCCACCTCTATTCCCTGTGCAGGCTCAAGCCAGTTTTCTTTATTAACCAATGGTATTCACAACATACAGAGGGTAATCCCATAGCCCCTCCCTTTTTTGTTTAAATAAAAGGAAGGTTTCAATGTTAACATAGGAAAATTACATATAACAAAACAGCTATCAAGCAAGAACTATAGTTACAATATTTATATCTACTTTATCTTTTATCATAACTAAGAAAAACTATAACTATAAATTCTTAAACTCCATCAAAGACTTCAGAAGGATATAATATTACCTAAGTAAACAGGAAGTGCTTTGTAAGCAATTTCCAAAATTCTAGAATTGATAGAGACATCTCACTACTTGGACAGTCACCCAAAGTTTTTCTGCCATTGGTGCATCCATCTTTGGCCCAGAGGCACATTGTATCCGGCAGACTTTTCCACAAAGCAGAAAATATGAAGATCTGTTTTGCCTTGTAATGGCAGTTTGTCAGTTACTTTTTTCTGTGTCCTGCAGAATGTCTAGCAGACTTTTTCATGAAGCAGAAACCCCAAAAGCCCTTTCCCACCTTTAGGCAAGTTTAACAGTCATTTCTCTGTAGGTCCTGCATGTCCAGTCAAGCAGTCCAGGTAAGAGCAGTTTCTTTTTGTCCAAATGGCTAACCAACTCCACAAGGAGACCCTTCGATGCCCATCATCCTTTTGAAGTAGATTGGTACTGCCAGGAGTAGATGTGTTTCATTGTCAGGAAAAGTCCTAAGTTCTTTTTTTTTAAATATTTATTATGTATATAGGGTTCTGCCTGCAGGCTAGAAGAGGGAATCAGATCTCATTACAAATGTTTGTGAGCCACTGTGTGGTTGCTTCTAGAACCTCTGGAAGACCAGCCAGTGCTCTTAACCACTGATCCATCTCTCTAAGTTCTTAAAACATTTTCAATGCCATATTATGTAGTCTTTGAAAGGTTTGAAGAATGGCTATCTATCTGAAATACATCTCTGTACATCTAACTACCATGATTACAAGCTTGACTATTATAGATGATTATCTATTAACCTATATTTCTCAATTATACATTATATTTTCAAATGAGTGGCATAAACATAATACCCTAATGAAGAGCAGAAATATATATATATATACAGTTTAACAAAACTGACCTTAAATTTGTATCAATAAACAAAGATCCATACTAATACAAATCTCTACAGCATATCCCCATTTAAATGTAAACAAACATAAACAATATTTGGGAATATGGGTATAGTTTTCTTCATACTGCTTCCTGCTGTTTATTGGGTGAAGAAATTTTTTGAGGGTGTTCATGGTGACCTCTCAGGAGATTGTGGCCTATCAAACCACATTAGCCTAGAATGAATCCATAGGTTCTCATCCTCTGTGGAAGCAAAAGAAGAATCTCTTTTCCAAAGCACAAATCCTTAGACTCAAATTTTGAAGTCAAGATATATTTTTAATATACATCATGGTTTAGCTTAGCAGCCCATACAATGAAATGTTTTTCTATATTTAGCTCCTTCACAGTCAAATTTTCAGAGATAAAATAATATGTATAATCCAAACTCTGTGTATATTTCATCTTTACGTGGCTTATTTTATTATCTTTACTCCTTTAATTTATGACTTTCTATTCTCTGTCTCTTTAAAGACTTTTAAAAAATGATTTACTTCTTTTCCAACTCTCTATACTCTTTTTCTTCTCTCTCCCAAGCCTACGTACATTTTTCCAAAACTGTGACCCATTTAGAGGTATTTTCCATCTGAATTTGTCTTTATTGCATATCTGTAATTCTTTACTGTCTAGGAGCGCTTCTTATAACTGCTAAGTGCTTCTTAAAAACTTAAGCTGTGGCATTACTAGTGTATATACGGCACTTCCTGCTTGCTCCACACAGTCCAGCATGGTGGAAGTTCAGGCACCCTCTCCACTACTGCTCGGAGTCTTAGCTGGGATTCACCACCTCTGCAAGCTGTGCATATTGCCCCACTTTCAAGTATTTAGTGGATCTATGTCAAGCCAGTAAGCAGTTGTAGCACCATGCTTACAAAACCCCATTTAAATGTTTCACAGTCAGAATTCATACTGGCATCATGGCCCAGAAAGCTGGCATTTCAAAAATGGTGTGGCTTTTTTTCTACTATGGTTGAATCAATAAGACCTCCCTTAAAGGAGCTGCAGCATTCTGCCAGCAAGCAAAGCCCTTTGGAAAAAATGCAGCTAAACTTTGTTTTATAGTGTCTTGAATTTTTTTGCAAGCTCTCTCAGGTTTTAAGTGGATTTTAGTTGGTCATGTGAGTGCCAATTTGCTGTAGGAGGGTGCTTGTTGGTTCCTGGCTACTTAGCCCTGAAATAATCACACAGTATCTGTATTAATTAAATCACTGTTTGGCCCATTCGCTCTAGCTTTTATTTGCTAACTCTTACATCTTAATTTAACTCATCTCTATTAATATGTGCATCACCACGAGGCTGTGGCATACCAGCAAAGTTTCAGCTCATCTGTCTCCTACAGCAGCTCCGTAGCTTCTCTCTTACTCTGCTTCCTTTCTCCCAGCAATCAGTTTAGTTTCCCCCATCTACCTCTATTCCCTGTGCAGGTCCAAGCCAGTTTTTGTTATCAACCTATTCACAGCATACAGAGGGGAATCCTGCATCATAAACAAAGATGCAACAAAGAAAGAGAATTACAAACCAATCTACCTCATGAACATTCTTGCTAAAATACATTATAAAACACCGGCATACCGAATTCAAGAACACATAAATAAAAAATTCATCCACCATGATAAAGTAGGCTTCATCCCAGAGATGCAGGAATAGTTCAACATATACAAATCTGCTGATGGAAGTTTCTGTCCCACCAGGTTACACGTCTGTTTGTTTCAAATAATCACACAGAAGTCTACATTAATTATAAACTGATTGGCCTATTAGCTTATGCTGCTTATTAACTCTTAAACTTATATTACCCCATAATTTTTGTCTGTGTTAGCCATGTGGCTTGGTACCTTTTCAGCGAGGCAGTCATATCTTGCTTCCTCTGTGTTTGGGTGATGACTGTACCCAAATTTTCCTGTTCTCATTACCCTACCTCTACTTCCTGTCTGGTTGCCCCACCTATACTTCCTGCCTAGCTACTGGACAATCAGCATTTTATTAAACAAGCACAAGAAACAGATCTTTACAGGGTAAAGCCATTGTCCCAGAACACAAATCTGTCAATGTAATTTATTATATAAACAAGCTGAAAGAAAAAAAAAAAACTCCATGTGATCATTTCATTAGAAGCTGAAAAAGCCTTTGGCAAAATCTAATACCTCTTCATGATAAAGGCTCTTGAGAAAACAGGGATACAAGGTATATTTCTAAACATACTAAAGGTAATATACAGCAAGATGACAGCCAATATCAAATTAAATCGAGTGAAACCCAAAGTGATTCCACTAAAATTAGGGACAAGACAAGGCTGTTCACTCTTTCCATATCTCTTCAGTATAGTACCCAAAGTTCTGCTAGAGCAATAAGGTAACAAAAGGAGTTCAAGGCGATATAAATTAGGAAGGAAGAAGTCAAACTTTCACTATTTGCAGATGATATGATAATATACATAAATGACTCCAAAAATTCTACCAGGGAATTCTTACAGCTGATAAACATGTTCAGTAATGTGGCTGGATACAAAATTAATCAAAAAAATCAGTAGCCCTCCTACATATAAAAACGCTGAGAAAAAAATTAGAGCTAGGTGGTGTTGGTGGTGCACACCTTTATTCCCAGAACTCTGTGAGTTCGAGGCCAGCCTGGTCTATAAGAGCTAATTCTCAGGACAGGATCCAAAGATCCAGAGAAGCCCTGTCTTGAAAAACAAAACAAAAAAAAAATCAGAAATCAACATCCTTTACAATAGCCACAAATAATATAAAGTGTCTTGGGGTAACTCAAACAAAAAGTGAAAGACCTATCCCAAGGATTTTATGTTTTTGAAGAAAGAAATTGGGGAAGAAATCAAAAAATGGAAAAATCTCTCATGCTCCTGGATCAGTAGGATTAACATGGCAAAAGTGGCTAGCCTACCAAAAGCAATCCACAGATTCACTGCAACTCCCATCAAAATCCCAACACAATTCTTTACAGACCTCTAAAGAACATACTCAACTTCATATGTAAGATCAATCAAACAAACAAAAAACTAGGATAGCTAAAACAATCCTGAACAATAGAAGAACTTCTGAAGGTATCACCATTCTTGACTTCAAGCTCTACTATCAAGCGACAGTAATAAAACAGTTTGGCATTGGCATAAAAGTAGACACACAGATCAATGGAACTGAATCAAAGACACTGACATAAATCCACATTTCTATGAACATCTGATTTTTGACAAAGAAACCAAAAATATACAATGCAAAAAGGAAAGCATATTCAACAAATGGTGTTGGTCTAACTGGATTTCTGCACATAAAAGAATGAAAATAGATCCATATCTATTGACCTGTACAAAACTCAAGTCCAAGTGGATCAAAGACCTCAACATAAACCCAATTACACTGAAGCTGATAGAAGAGAAAGTGGGAAGTAGCTTTGAATGCATTGGCACAGAGACTGCTTCCTGAATATAACACCAGTAAATCAGACACTTGTAGCACAAATAATAAAAACCTAGAGACAGATTTCAGGGTTCAACCTAAAGATCAGAAAAGCAAGGCAGTGAAGCCACCAGAGAAGTTTTACTTTTACAAAGGTTGGACGACTGCAGACCGAGCTCCGAGTCTCTGTCTCCTCCCATATTATATTCCCCTTTAGTGCGTGGATTAAAGTTGTAAGCCACCAACCACCTAGATTTCTTTCTGCATTGATCTTGTTGTAGATCAGGGTGGCCTTGAATTCACAGAGACCCTACTGTTTCTGCCTCCCAAATCTTGGGGTTAAAGGTATGTGACACTATTGCCTGGCCTCTAGTAGCTTAGTTTTACCTTCTGATCCTCAGACAAGCTTTATTAAAGTGTAAATAAAATATCACTATCGACACTGAGATCAACAATCAATAAATGGGATCTCCTGAAACTGAAAAGCTTCTATAAGGCAAAGGACACAGTCAATAAGACAAAAATGGTAGCCTACAGAATGGAAAAGGATCATCTTCACCAATCCCACATCTGACAGAGTGCTGATCTCCAAAATATATAAAGAACTCAAGGCACTAGAAATCAAAACACCAAATAATCCAATTTTAAAAAATGGGGAAAAATCTAAACAGAGAATTCTCAACAGGAGAATCTCAAATGGCTGAAAGACACTTAAGGAATTGTTCAATATCTTTAGCCACTAGGGAAAGGTAAATAAAATGGCTATGAGATGCCATCTTACACCAGTCAGAATGGTTAAGATCAAAAACACCAATGATAGCTTGTGCTGGAGAGAATGTGGAGTCCGGGGAACACTCCTCCACTACTAGTAGAAGTGAAAACTTGTTCACCCACTTTGGAAATTAGTATGGTAGTTTCTCAGAAAATTGGGAATCAGTCTACCTCAAAACCCAGCAATACCACTCTTGTGCATATACCCTAAGGATGCATACTCATACCATAAGGACATTTGCTCAACTGTGTTCATAGCAGTGTTATTAATAATAGTCAGAACCTGAAAACAACCTAGATGCCCCTCAACTGAAAAATGGATAAAGAAAATGTGGTATGTTTACACAATGGAGTACTACTCAGAGGTAAAAAACAATGACATCTGGAAATTTGCAGGCAAATGGATGGAACTAGAAAAAAACCATCCTGAGTGAGGTAACCCAGACCCAAATAGACAAACATGGCATGTACTTACTCATAAGTGGATATCAGATGTAAAGCAAAGGATAACCAGCCTATAGTCCACAAACCCAGAGAAACTAGGTAAAAAGGAGGACCTGAAAAGAATGAACGGAGAGCCCCAGGAAGGGGAAATAGATAAAATCTCCTGGGTAAACTGGCAAAGGGGATAAAAAGGAGGGGAAGGGGCGATGGGTACATGAAGGATTAAGATGGCCGAGTTGAGGGAGAGACAGAGGGAGAGCAATGAAATAGATATTTTGATAGAAGGAACCATTATGGGGTTAGGGAGAAACCTGGTGGGGAATTTCAAACTAATCCACAAGGATGATCCCAGCTAAGACTCCGAGCAGGAGTGGAGAGGGTGCCTGAACTGGCCTTCCCTGTAATCAGATCGGTGACTGCCCTAACTGTCATCATAGAACCTACATCCAGGAAGTGATGGAAGCAGAGGCAGTGTCCACTATCCAAGCACTGGACTGAGCTCCTGGAGTTCAGCTGAAAAAAGGGAGGAGGGACCACATGAGCTAGAGAGATCAAGATCAAGATGGGGGAAACCACAGAGATAGCTGACGGAGCTAGTGGGAGCTCACTGACTCTAAACTTACAGCTGGGCAACCTGCAAGAGGACTGATCTAGGCCCTCTGAATGTGGGTGACAGTAATGTGGCTGATATGTTGGGGGATGGCAATGGGACCAAGACTTATTTCAGGTGCATGTATAGGCTTTTTGGAACCCATTCCCTGTGGTGAGACACCTTGCTCAGCCTTGATATGGTGGGGGTGGGGGACTTGGTCCTGCCTCAGCTTGGTGTGCCAGACTTTGTCAGCTCTACAAGGGAGGCCTTACCCCCTCTGAGTAGTGGATGGGAGGAGGTGGGGCTGCAAGAGAAGGGGAGGGAGGGGAACTTGGGTTATTATGTAAAATGAAAAAATTAAGACTATTTATTTATTATGAGTGCATGTCTGTGTGTGATTGTGCATGTGTGTCCACATGCCTGCCACGCTGTGCGTGTCGAGGTCAGAGGATGACTTATGGGAGTCAGTTCTCCTCTTCCACCACAGAAGGCTCAGGGATCAAACTCAGTTGTCAGACTTGGTGGCAGTAGCTTTACCAGCTGAATTGTTTCACTGCTTCCCCATCTCCCCCTTCTTATTTACCTAGCACCCCTGCAGACACCCTTCCTGCTCCCCACTAATTCCCCATTCTACTGTCATG
Source organism: Microtus ochrogaster (assembly GCF_000317375.1). Classification (NCBI taxonomy): domain Eukaryota; kingdom Metazoa; phylum Chordata; class Mammalia; order Rodentia; family Cricetidae; genus Microtus; species Microtus ochrogaster. The sequence goes on along the minus strand of NC_022009.1, from coordinate 89,382,290 downwards.
TCAGTTACTTACGTACTTACTTACTTATTTTGTGACCAAATGGGTTTCATTAGGATGCTTACAGAAGGAAGGATGAGATTTCTTTACGGGAGTGTAAACAGCTTGCAATGGCTGCCCAACTGAAGATGTCTATCTGTCCTCTCTCAGCCTTTACCTGAGGGCCTTGTGAGCTGCTCTGCCCTGCAGGACAGGAAGCTTCTGGGCTCAGAGCTGTGCAGATCTTGTGCACGGTGCAGGCAGTCATAGCTGCCGTGAGTCCCAGTGCAGCAGAGTGGGTCGCCCTAGTCGGCAGGTGTTAACAACACATTACTGGAGATGTGTCCAGAGTCTGTCTCCTGACGCTACTTCAGTGGGCATAGGATAGGATGTTTATTGTGAAATGAGGATGAGGCAAGAAAAAAATATCACTGCTTTAAATTGGTACTATTAATACCATGGCTTAAAATAAGCAATGCCAAAATTTATAAAAAGGGAGAAATTGTCAAATTTCCAGTCATACTAGGAAATATAATGAATGGGATTTCAATTGCTTAGAGGTATGACCGGGTCAGAGCAGAGAAGCTCTGTGCAAAACAAGGCCCAAACTTGGCTTGACCCCTGGAAGTCGGAGTCAAGCACACAGTGCACTTTTTCTCTCAAGTGCACGCGAAATCATTACACAACTGGCAATGCCGCACTTATGAGAAAAGAGGCAGAAAATTCAAAATCTACATTCTATATACAGAAGGCCAAGAACTGCCCTGTTAATCTTAAAAAAGAATAAATAAGTCTGGGCAACTTAAAACAGCCAGACACCAGGAGCTGACATAAATCCTACTGTGGTAATTAGGGCAGCTCTCGATGCAAGGATAAATAGTCCCACCATTCGAACAGAATAGAAGCCCAGAAATAGATTTGCACATAAATGGTCACTTCATGTGTGATGAGATGCCCAGACAGAATTGTGATGTTTAACATAAGTGGTGCTTGGCTCAGGGGACATAGAGAAAAAGGAAATTTTAACTTCAAATTTATAAAAAAAATATACAAAACAGAAGTCATAAATGTATTGGAAAACTAGACATAAAAGACTCTCCATATCTTTAGAAAACAACGAAGCATTTCCATAGTTAGGGTAAGATGGATTTCTTAAACAGGACCTAAACAACAAATTCTGTTGTATTGTGAGTAAAACCTGAACATCTCTAATTTGAAAATCCCAAATCTGGAGTCTAAAACCCTCCACGTTCTGAAACTCAAGGAGGGCTGACAAGACATCACAGGTGGAGAATTCCTCATGTGACAAGATGTGGTCAAAATGCAGGGGCACTTGAAAGACGATACGGTTAAATTTATATGTGAAACAACTGAAATACATGTGTAGGCCTGAAATCCCTTCCTTTGGATTTTTAGCTACGCATATATCTATATCTTATGTGTAAATATCACAAACTGAAAAACAAAATTTCTGGTTCTCTGTGTTTTGGATATGGGCCACAGAACCTGTAATGATTCTTGTTAATCAAAACCCATACTGAAAGATGAAAGGGTAACTCACGGAACAGGGAAAATATCTGTAATGCATATATGTATGTAACATGTGTGTCTGACATAGACTCATGTCTAGCGCATACAAAAGGCTCCTACAGATAAACATGAAAAGGGCAGATGACTCAATTTTGGAATGATCCCAAATATTAATAGGTATGCCAAAAGGAGAATCCAAGTGGCCAATACAAGTATAGAAAGGCTATCAGTTTCATTAATGATCAACACCAAGATATATAAGTTGAAATAGGTCCATGACCACAACAGTTCCATTTTAATGGTCATATTTGGTGACTTTACAATGTAACTAGAATTCTCACAGTAGCTATGAACATAAACTGGTATCAGCAATCTGGAAGTACTTTCAATTTGTAAATATTGCAAAGTGTACATTATGAGCTATCTAAAAGGTTTGTGTGAGCAAATGGTGGGTCATGACAGGGTGAAATTTTGGGAAAACATGGTGACTAAAGTGGTAAGGGGCCTTCTTTCTGTCAGCCCAAGACTTTGTGAAAAGGAGGGAGGAAGTCAGGCAGGAACAGAGAAGACAATTGTACAAGGTTCCTCACCATCTTGTAGTAATGGACTTTCTCCTCCTGTCTGTATTGAGAAGGAAGGAAATCATGAACATTCAAAAAGGAAAACAGAACTGAAGCTCCCCTGGACTTCAGCCTTAGTGAAGTGTGTGGGGTTTTGTTTTTGTTTGTTCTACTTTGATTGGCATGTGGATGGAGGGATGTGTTGCCTGAATGTCTGTCTGTGCACTGCCTGCGTGCCTGCTGTTCACAAAGACTGGAAGAGAGCATATGATCCCCTGGAACTGGGGTTGCAGACAATTGTGAGCTGTGGTATTGGGAATTGAATGCAGGACCTCTGCAAGAGCAGGCAATGCTCTTAACCACTGAGCCATCTCTCCATCCCCCTCAGAGTAGTGATTAAATCATTACCAAATTTTCTTTGACTGGAAAGTTTTAACAGTATCTCTCTCCAATTTCTGTGTTCTAATGTAGCATGAATCGGGCCTCCAGAGTCTATTCAATGTATTTTAGTATAAAATCAGTCATCTGCTTCTGCTGTCCTTTTAAATAAAGAGCAACCCAGACCCTCACAAGATAAATTTCCAGGTAATACTACCCCAGACAGAAGCAGCACCGTCAAGTTCTGAGACAGAGAGGAAGCAGGACCCAGAGAGACTCTGCGCATGTCTCTTCTTCCTCACATGCTTCCCCACTGTTCCCCATAGCACAGTATGGCTCTGACAGGCCTAGAGGGAAGGGGGCTGAGAAGTCGTGAGGTTGGAGAAAAGTGAAAGTTGCCATGGAAAGACCAGAACAAAGCCTGGCAACAAGCAAGACTGACATCCACTGGTTCCGGTCAATTAAATTCTGTGGCCAAAGACAGATAAAAGCATGAACAATCCCATGTGACAAGAGCATGGGAGAAAAACAGGGAGGAAGTGCTAACTGCCAAAGATAATGCTCTCGTGGGAGGCTAGATTTCTGTTTATATACTCACAGGATTGGCTAAAACAAAACAAAACCAAACAAAAACTGTCTGGACCATGTAAAAGACTGCCATGCTGATCCATGGAGCTGAAATGGTGGCGACTCTAACACGCATGTCTCTCTACTCAGTCTCGACTCTAATGCACATGTCTCTCCACTCAGTCTCGACTCTAATGCGCGTGTCTCTCCACTCAGTTTCGACTCTAGTGCGCATGTCT
>NC_022009.1:89374967-89378565 GCF_000317375.1 Microtus ochrogaster | reverse complement strand
TGCGCATGTCTCTCCACTCAGTCTCGACTCTAATGCGCAGGTCTCTCCACTCAGTCTGGACTCTAATGCGCAGGTCTCTCCACTCAGTCTGGACTCTAATGCGCAGGTCTCTCCACTCAGTCTGGACTCTAATGCGCAGGTCTCTCTACTCAGTCTCGACTCTAATGCTCATGTCTCTCCACTCAGTCTCGACTCTAATGCGCATGTGTCTCTCAGTCTAGCCCTCATGTGCAACCTGACTATTGAGCTGCTAATGGCACTGCTAAATATAAGTGATAAGGGGTTATTGGCAGACCTGAACTTCTGAGGTCTTTAAACAAGCCTTGGTCAAGCAGCTAAGAGATTCATGTGTTGTCTATGTATGTCTCCCTGCGAGCTCACATGGAGGTCACTGGAATATTCTGGTTCTTATTTTCAACAGCTTATGCTCAAGTTTCCAAATGTCTGAACAGGAGGCCAGTGAGGCAGTCATTATTTTGCTGGTAACTCCACATTAACAAACCACGTGGGTTTCTAACAAGCTAAGATCGCAACTCTTTTTTTTTTTTTTTTTCTTTTTGAGGGAATGACAATGCAATGCCTTCTCCGGCTGCAACTTAAGTGGCCTTTAAAGACAGTGCTGGATTCTTCCGCCTGAGTGCTGGCTAATAGGAGTTTAAATGAGAAGTGGTGGGTGAGCGTCAGAGCAGCCGTGCATGGGAAATCGGATGAACACTCACAATGCAGAATTTCCCACAGAAAACTACTCTAGCAGAGAGACTCAGGCCCAGGTCGAGTGCCAGAAGCTTGAAAGCTGCCCTGAATGAGCCAAAGGTGTCTGAAAAAAGTCAGACAAATATTATTAACGCTGTATTTCCAAGCACACCTTAAATAATGAAAACCCCATTTCTTCTTGTAGAAAGAAATTAATCTTCTTAAATTTAGATCCTGTATGCCAGTGCTTAGCCTTGAAGGCATGTGCATACAACTTAGGTCAACCCAAAGCAAAGAGCAACGTGGAAGAACTAGGAAAGCCATGGAGAGGATGGGAATCGGCAGCTCGGATTTCCATTCACCAGTGCACTGCTCATCTCCCGGAAGCAGTTCCTTTTAAATGATACACTCAAAACGTATCAGTGTTCCACTAGTCATACAATTCTAGATTGCGGTGTGACTTCAGCTTCAGATTCTACCAATCAAGGTGAAAGGAACGCATCCTAATACTTCTCCCTCTAAACTACCTTCTCAGTTACCTTCTGAGACTGTCTAAACTGAAATATTAGTGGTTCCAGATCCACCAGTCCTGCGCATTTCAGGACAGAGGGATATAGCTGCACACAGGGCTGTGCCGTATCAAACAATACAGCAAACCATCAAACCCTGTAAGTTTGCAAAGATGGGGAGGCAAAACCACATTTTTACTCCCCTGGCCATTTTACAACAATCCTATTATACAGAGAATTTGGAATGATGTTGCTAAGAGTCACACTGTGGGCTTCTCGCATCCTTATTTATAAAGGGGGTTAAGGATGGTTGCAACCTCAGGTATGAGAACAGAGGAGGGTTGCCTGATAGCAGTAACTGCCTGATAAATGCAAATTATTATTTTTATCATGATTGGCATTTTTATTATTTCCATTATTACTGCTCAGCAATTCCTTAAAAATTAGACAATTAGGAAATGTTCCTCTCATTGGACAGATGGCTTCTGCTCATTTATCATGTGTATTTTGAAATTTAGCCAGAGCAGTGAGAAGTTATGGTCTCTATTCTGGCGATCTTTGAGCCAGACCGCTATATTTTATTTTATAACATCCTTGAATGAATTTAGTAAGGCTGTTTATGGGTGCACAATGTTACAACTTCAACGTTGCTTTCCAAGGAGCTGACTCGATATATCCTACACTAGTTGGGAGACGGCTTTAAAACCCTTGTGCATATGGTGTTGGATCACTGTCTACCCTGACTTCCCTCTGTTGGGACACCTTGTCATCAGCTCTGAACAGATATATCACATAAAGAAGAAAGATAAGAAAAAAAAAACAGTTCACAGTCAGATTCTATGTAAAAAGGAGATGACATTAAACACTGCGTCATAATTAGACAAACGTTTGCTTGCAGTGAGCAATACACTCAGGCTGAGACCTGGAGGTCATTTTGAGGTCATGTGTCTCAGGGTTTGTGCTCTCGTAGGGTCCCTCCTGGGCTTCATCAGCTTCCCAGCTGCTGCTTTCTGTCTTCAGATGGACAATGCACAGACTTTCATTTTTTTTAAACAAATTTACTTTTTGCAAATGAAGTATATTTCTATGTATTTCAACGCATCTTGATCGTATCCACCACAAATTCCCTTTCTGTGCCTCTTCCTAGGTTCCCCTACAATGCAACTCCCTCCCTCTGTTTTGTGTCTTTCTTTTTGATGTGCTACACTGAATCTTATATACATCCCATATATACATGGGAGGAGCCATTCGCTAGGGCACGGGCAACCTACCATTTTGAAGTTACCACCTCAAAAGTGACTCTCATCATTAACTGTGGGTAAGAAAAAAATCTCTTTTTTTTCTTGAATAGTTTTAATTTTTTTTTAAATGGCCAGATGGGAAGATTTTACCATTTGGTTATAACAACAGAGATGAATAACGAACTGAACAATACTGGCTACGCACTTCAGTAGAAAGTCCACTTATGGAACAAAACATCTCAGTTCAATCTTGATTATGTGTGTGTTGCTCTCCATGGCAGCTAGTGAAGCTATACAGACCTGTACACTCACAGAAGAGCTTTTGAAACTTTAAGTCGGTGTGTGTGTGAGGCCAGGCACCATCTTGCCTTCCTCCAGCTCTATCCCTTCCCCACATCAGCACCAGCCTATCAAAGTGCTCATTGTGTGCCATGATACGTGGATGATGTCACGGTCACTGACCATGTCAGAGCTGCAGCCAGGCAGACGGAAGTGTTTTCACCTTTCTCTCCGTCTTACTTCCATCACATTCTTCTAGCTTTAGTTTGTCCTTTGTCACACATGAAGGAAACACGGAAACCTCATGCTGGCAGAAAGCATCATGTACCACAGTCCGCAGAAAAGAGAGTGCCTCCTACATCCAAGCTTTCTCTGGCATGTGCAACATTAAAGCTCACTTGAGCTCTCCAGTGTGTATAACATTAAATCAAAAGGGGCCATACAAAATCATTTATCAGACCATGTGACGTTTCAAGCACTTCAAATTAGTGGCTTTACTAAAATGATAAGCACTTCCCTAGTGTTTCAAAACGAGACCTTTACTGATGCCTATAAATATTTTATAGGTAAAGAATATAAATTGTAAATTGTATTAAATAAAGATTTAAAGCTGTTTTTCACTGCTCATGCTGATCCACCTTTGAATGAAAGCTCTCTGTGGTGGGTATTCATCCATCCACCCAGTCTAATCAGTCATATTTCATGCTGGGTATGTCAGGGTGAAAAGAGGACATGGTTTCTATATTATAGAGAAGAGCTTAGATTGACCTCCTTACTGTGTTTGTGTGTTTACCTGTCCATTTGTCTGTTCATCCATCCACCCACTCACCCATCCATCCATGCATCCATCCATGCATCCATCCATGCATCCATCCA
>NC_022009.1:89360192-89374867 GCF_000317375.1 Microtus ochrogaster | reverse complement strand
CACCCACTCACCCATCCATCCATGCATCCATCCATGCATCCATCCATGCATCCATCCATGCATCCATCCACCCACCCACCCATCCATCCATCCATCCATCCATCCATCCATCCATCCATCCATCCATCCATGTATCTACCTGGTTTCGCTTTGCACTTCAGGGTGGTCTCGAACTCACTACCTGAGTGTTCCCAGGCTGGCCTCAAGCTCATGCAATCCTCTTGGCTTGACCTCCCAAGTGCTGAGATTGTATGTAGGAGCCATCTTGTCAGGCTTATAGCTAAGACCTACAGTGCACAGTAACGCCATGCACGAGTATCATTTGTTAAAATGATAAAATCCAGAGCATAGCAGACACCATCTCCTGCCAGAACAAATGTTCTCAATCCGAACTGTTCAGGAAGGAATCGCAGTTAGGATAAAGGAAAATGAAAATAGGAAGCCCTTGTTACTCATGAAACGGAGTAGGACCTTATCCTTTCTCATCTCATTGGGAATGAAAACAGAGTACCGACCACCTTCAGTGAGAACGGTTAAGCGGTTCTAAAGAAGGCATCAGTTTTGAACTGTTCCTCTCTGCATCACTTCTAACTGCCTAGAGGAAGGGCTGTCCAGCCTGAGAAGTTAGAGAGGAGATCTAGGTTGTTGTCACTCAGGCTGCCCCTGCACACACCGTTTTTCCTCCACCAAACCTGCCAACTGCTTTGCTCTCCGGGCAGAGCAGCCAGCGGCTTCCTACCTGTGTGGTTCAGGTCAGCCACAGCATCTATTGAGCCAACGGTCCCAATCCTAGGCCAACGTGCTGGGGAGCTTCGGAGTGCTCTTAGGAATAAAACGACCTACCACGTGGCCCCACCCACTTATAGATCACGTGTCTCCAAGCCTCGCCCACCAGCTGGGAAGCGCAGGTCCATCCCCAGCCTTCTCCCTGCAAGGCACCTGATATGTGTGCGTTTCCTTCCACAGTTTAAAATAAATAGGGACAGAAAAATAATTTAGAAGGTCTTTGCCTGTCCCTAGCTGAGAAGCTGTTGGCACTTGATGCGTGGTAGAGGAGGAGGAATGGCTGTTCTTCAGGGACCCGTGTTCTCAGAGGCGGTTCTAAGGCAGCAACAAGTGGACCTACAGAGCATGGGACGTTCGTTCAGAGGGAAAAGTGGCGGTGGTAGAGACAAAAGAGAAACTGCAAAGGAGGAGTGTATTGATTAGATCAAGGTGCGTTATCTGCATGTATGAAATTCTCAAACAATACAAAAGGAGAAAACATAATTTAGAAGAGAGAAATAGGCACAGAAAATGGGAAACATTAAGAATAATTTGCTATACGTCTTTGGCTAGACGGAAATAGAACTCTGTGCTCTTACCACTATACAGCCTTATTCAGTTACAGAGATATGGCATGCACAAACACATCTTATAAAGCTTCATACATCCTTTATTAGTCTGAAAATGAAAAACACATTTATCTGGTGTGTGTGTGTGTGTGTGTGTGTGTGTGTGTGTGTTTATGTGGGTGCACAGTGCACTGCTCTGTCAGAGGACACCTGGGGAACTGGCTTTCTCTGGCCATCATGTAGGTCTCTGGGATTGAATTCAGGTCATCAGACTTGGCATTTACTGAGTGTTCCATCTCACAAGCCCATCTTTTCTTTCTTAAAAAAAAGTTCTCAAACTTTTTACTCTATACATAATAGAGTTTATGAAGTATATCTATAGACTAAAAACAACAATTTTAAAAAAGAACTACCTTGAATGTTACACTTTGTGTGTGTGTGTATGTGTGTGTGTGTGTGTGTATGCAGGTACATGTGTGTGTGCATGTGCATGTGTGTGTGTATATACATATAGGAGCTAAGAACAACCTTGGACATTGTTCTTTAGGACCAATTCACCTTGCTTTTCTGGATCAGGCCTCACTGATTTCTGGGATTGTTTTCTAGCCTGGGCTGGCAGGCCCGAGAGTCTGCCTCCTCCGTAGCACTGGGATTACAGTATACTTCACCATGATCAGCTATTCAATGTCAGTTCTGCAAACCAAACTCGGGTCTTTATGCTGCGACATTAAGACTTACCGGACTATTTTTCAGCCCCTTTCACATAATTTCTGAAGCAGATTACTATCTGTATGTGTCCTTGTGCACTCCGAAGCTGGAAGGGTCAGCCGGGCTGAGGTGTCTGCAGCCTCAGCTAGTCAGTAAGCTTGTCTGCTCCTCTTGCTGCCTTCTTCCTACCAGCTCACCTCTGCTGCTCTTTTGGCATACAGATCTCCACAGTAGCTTCAATACTCTAAGGATAAATGTTTTTAACATAGCAAACAATGTTGAAAGCATCCACTGTAGTCACCACAGAGACAAAGGTCACTGGTAAGTTGTTCATGACCCACTGAATAGTTCTGCAGTCTCTTTGGTGTGCCCACATGCTGAGTTTTACAGCCAGAGTGTACGTCCACCACGGAGTCAGTTGGGCTAACATATAGAGGCCTACTAATGTCTGGGGCCTTGTTACATTGTATAACTTTAAAGTCTGCTACCTCTAATGTACTTCCTCCAGCAAGGTTGTACCTCCAAAACCTTCCAAAACAGTGCTATCAGCAGGCAAGCAAGTATTCAAATATCCTGGTTATGTGGGTGGTTTCCCATTCAAACCATGACAAGAGCTATAAGCCAAGCATTCACCGTACAGTGTGATGTTAGTTGCAGGTGTATTGTAACTTCTGTTAATTAGATAAAGGCAGTTACCCTCTTCTTTTCTAATATTTATGACTGATATTTAGATAATAATCAAATATAAGGCATTGTCTAATGTTTGTTTGCACCAGATGAAATGATCTGTGGTTTATCTTCTTTAACTTGCTATTGTAGTAGACACTATTGATTGAATTTTAAATTTTGCATGTCTTGCATTTCTGGGAGAAGACTACTGTACCAAGGCATGAGCATCCTTTAGGAGTTAATTCTTTTTGAGCTCGTTTTAATAAATTATCATCTAATGGTTTTTAATTAATTTATGCTTTAAATTTTATTGTCTGAATTTGTTGTGTTCTTACCTTTTAAAAATATTTTATTAATGCTTTCTAGTAGTTCATACAGTGTATGTTAATCATAGAACCTTCCCTACCCTCAACCCCTTTCAGATTTATCCTCTTAATTAGCCTCCCAATTTTGTATCTTCATTTTAAGTGCATAATCTCCAATTTGTTCTGCCTGTAGTCTCTTTGGTAAGTGGCCATATGCCAGAGCATGGTCGACCTATCAGTGGGCATACTCTTAACGAAAACTATCTCTCTCTCTCTCCCATCAGCTATGAACTGCTAAAAAACTCCTTATCCGGAGTATCTGTGCCTCCATTCCCTCTCCGTGCTAGAATTTTGTCTAGCTTGAGCTTTCTCAGGACTTGTGGCATGCTCGACAAACACCATGAGTTCAAATACACAGCTAGCCTGCTGGGTTGATAAGGAATTATTTCCCTTGAGTCAGCTACCATTTCTGGTTCTCCCTTTGCTCCTCCTCTTCACAAAGATCACTGAGCCTTGGGAAGAGGAAGCATAATATGGATGTTGAAGGCAGAGCATTCTGCAAGCTCTTACTCTCAGTTCCTTGACCAGTTGAGGGTCTCTGTGCTCATTGCCATATATTGCCCAAAGAAGCTTGTCTAATAAGGGAGGAGAAATGCACATGGGTATAATGATGAGTCATTGGGGTTGCTTTAATATTAGGTTCATTTAGTAGAAGAACAGTGGGAAGTTCTCCTCTAGGGTTTATGACTTCTCTAGTCATGTGTCCTTGGGCCTGATAACTGTTCCTGGTGTGGGTTGTCTTTGCTGAGTGGGTCTTACATCCCATCAGAAAGTGGTTGACTACATTCATAACAATTGTTCCAATATTGCACCAGTTGACATATCTTGTCAGGTCAGTTGTAGCTCACAGAGTTCACAGCTGGGTAAGATGAATGGTTACTGTTCTTCTCTAATGGAGCATATAGCACCTCCCAAAACTATGAAACCTGGCCAGTAGGATGAAGTATCTAGGTCAATACCAGGATGATTGTTCTATGTTTGGTTTCTCAAGTATATGTTATGTTCAAAACTAGAGTCTTGCCATCAAGTTCTGGAGTGTTAACAAAGAACAATGGCAATAGACATAATGTTTGTTAGTCTATGAGGCCTTATTTGGCAACAACTTTAAAAGATATAATACATTCTTGGCACTGGACATTTTATCTCTTAGCCTGTGTGTCTAGTTGCCTCATCTTAGGGTAAAACTCTCCCTCTCTTTCTCTCTCTCTCTTTCTTTCTCTCCATATATACATATGTATGTCTATATATATGATCTGTCTACTATCTATCACCTATGTACATATTTTAAGAAATATCAGTAGTAGACACTGTTGAAAGGCACAGACTCATATGATTGGCTCTTAAGTTTTATTTGTAATTATAGGCAAGTGGGACCCACAAGCAGATGAATCCATCATGGATGTCCACATGGATTGTGTACCGCACAGCTCCAGAGAGGTGACATTCATGTACAGCATAGCATGAAAATCATCCTTGGGAATTAAGCAGAGAGAATTACTCACAGGCCGTACCTTCTTCATGTTGATTTAATTTGCATATTGATAAGTGGGTTTCAGACATAGGTCAGTATAAAATAGAATAAATCATGTCAACTTAGAAACCTTCTGAGGTTTGCTTTGCTTTTAGTTGTCAAGGAAATTAATGTAAAAAGCTGATATACCAAGGGTATATTGTTAAAGAGACATGAGATAATATTAAAAGCAAATAGTTTCAAGCAAGGCTGTACCTGTAGGAATGCAGGCGCAACACTCTCTGTTGGTGTGCATAAAGACCTTTCCCATAGCAGAAGAGAATAGGAGGTTTTATTACAGGTGCCAGGCAACTGCAATACAGACTCTCTAACACCTTTAACACAGTCATGCAGTTTCCTCCTGAGCCAGTGAATAGGGAAGTATTCACATGAGTGAGAAAGCGACCACGGGGTTAGAAATGAACACTTATAGGCGGAAAACATTATAGAGACCATTCGTCTTGCAGGGTCCAGTTACTGTTCTGTTAAAGCCATTTAACAAGAATTTAGGCAGAAGGATTAGGGACTGAAGATGACCCTAGTTGAGGGGATCTTGAAAGAAGGCAGCGTCGCCTAGACATCAGAATGTTTTGCTTTCAGTAATCCTGCATTGTCTACATTCAGTTTGCATTGTTGAATACCTCATCTACTTTAATATTTTATGGCCTTCAATCACTAGGTACTAGGTAGATATTTCTTTTTCAGGGAAGCAATGAATTTCAGTACTAGAAATACCTAGGGTATTAAGTTTTTCTATTAGCAACCTAGGTGTTTCCCCCTCACTAACATTTAGGTTTCAAAATAATTGATGATTAACTAGTGGGACTCTGGAAGATATACACTGAGGATATACACTGTTGAACAAAATATATTATTTACATATATGAAATTCTCAAAGAATAGATAAATAAGAATTATTAACATAATTTACACTAAGATTATCTATCTATCATCTATCTATCTATCTATCTATCTATCTATCTATCATCTATCTATCTATCATCTATCTATCTATACAGATAGATACCTTTAAATGGAGATATTGTTGAACTATAGTTGAAATGACTTTTCAGTCACTGAAAAGTTCTGTTTTTTAAAGTTTTTTTAAAATTTTATTGCTTATGTGTACATGTCTATATCTCTCTGTGTCTCTCTACACATGGGTGTTCTTACTTGAAGAGCCAGAAAGGGGTGTCAGATCTCCTGGATCTGCAATTACAGCTGTGAGTCACCCCATGTGGGTGCGAGGAACAGAACTCCAGTCCTCTGAAAGAGCAGAATGTACTCTTTACCATTGAACTATTTTTCTTGTACCAAGGGAAAGATTTTATGTAAGCTCTAAGCAGAAAAAAACAGTTTATAAATAAATGTATCACATACTTATGCATGATACAATCCTTAAATACTATTTTAGAAATCCCGCAAAATTAATGTCATATTTGCAGTAGTAAATAATAAAGCTTCTTCAAGCCAAGAGGTCAAATGTACTCATTGCACAAGTGGGGGAGTTTGATAATTAAAATTGCTCTTAAAATTTTTTACAGGACTGCAAAACTTGTACAGAAAAACGTCTTCTTTTTACCTTTATTCATTGGAATAAGCTTAGCAATTATCTCCTGTTACATTGCAAAAGCAATTATCTGCTTGTCTATACAAACACAGTGTTTAAGGTTCATCCCTGCCTTGAAGTTACAGAAAAAGCAAATTAATGATCCATCCTTATATTGTTGGGCAAATTCAAGGGCTATCGCTGAGAATGCCATCTGAGCCCTCATTATTACATTTAAAACTTTTGCTATTGTGTCTTGTGCAGTTCCTGGGGGATGGTTTGCACACTCCAGGTGTTGCTGTGCTTGGTGGGGGTAATTATTAACTTCCTTTTTAAGTAGCTGGAGTTGAACATTTCATCCTTTTTTTTCCTGCTTTATGTCCCCCTCCCATTTTTTGTACCAGTTCTGAAAACTTCATTTGAACGTTTCATGGCTAAGGTTAGAGATTTTGTTAGACCAGCAAGCATAAGATTTGAAATTTCTAAGAGACTTTGGGAAGAAAGTAAATAAAAATAAAAACGGACAAATTCAAGGCATATTGATTTGTAACTATAACTAGACTTTTCACATATTCCCCTTTCCTGGTTTTGATAAAATTTAAAATAAAATTCATAGATTTCCATCCTGAACTAGATTCTTGATAGGCTTTGAGATCTGGGGGCATTATGGTAGATAGTTCTTTCTCAATCTACTTCTGAATCTGCCTTCTCTTCTCCAAAGAGCGCATCCTCTGCCCAACTCTCTCTTCAAAGGAGCCCTGTTGTTTCTAGTCTAGCACTTTTCCCTCCCACACTTCCTCTATTGTATTACTAAGATGCTTCTCAAACAAATAAATATGAAGTTAAAAATAAAAGCACAGACATTTAAGATTTGTTATTTTCTCCATAAAACCATCCCTACGCTTGCCACTTTCGTGATGCCCACATGATGTCATTGTACAAGGAGTTGGCTCTCAGGAGTTGTTAGGAGCTGGGTCCATCACATTCTATCTGTTTGCTTTTATAGATTTCTACTTTAAATGTCTCTGTGGTTTTGTCCTTGAACTATTTCTCCATCTTTATTTTTCAGAAATACCATTCACTGGAGGGTTACAAGTGCCTTTTGATCGGCTCTTTTTGGTTCAAGGTATGCTCTCTGCACAGTTAGTGTGGTCATTGGGTCTCCAAGATTTTTGACACAGTGATTTCTGTTTCTATCATACCAGCTAGAGCCTCTTATCCCAAACCACTTGCCTATCTTTTAAGTTTCCATGTTGAGAATAAGGAAAGGCACACTATCTCAGCTTATCTGAAAGATACACAGCAGACTGACCATCATTTTCATGGGCACTGAGACATTTCCTTTCTCAGACTATAGTTTCCACAATGACTATAGCCCTTAGAAACTTGGGTCAAAGAAGGGAGTAGTCGGCAGAGAAATAGAGCCTACTGGAGATTGGATAGATGACAGGTAACACATGATATATATGATGGATAAATATTTGAATGAGAGATGATAAAAGATAGACAACAAATGATATATTATAGACATAAAGAAAGAAAGATGACAGATAAATAGATTATGGAAGATTAGATAATAGATAAATAGATGATAATTATAAGGCATTGGCTCACATGATTATGAAAGGGTGAGACCTCCATTCTGAAGGTATTAGAACGAGGAGAGTTGATGGCATCAGCTTCAGCTCCATCCCAAAGGCTGAAGACTGCTATCTTGTCTCAAAGGTATTGGAACAGGGCAACAGAGTCTTAGCATTTTGTTCCGTTCAGATCTGTACCAAACTGGATGACGCCTACCCTCAAAAAAAGGGGAAAAGCTCTTCATTCAGTCTATCAAATGCAATTTTCATCCAAGATATCCTCGCAGAAATACTGAATAGAATTTCCAGCCTTTAAAAATTGCAATATGATGTTGTTATCCACAAGTGTGTTGTAATGATTTCATGGCTATCTTGGTATATGTGAAGGTAGCAGACAGCAAACTGAAGCTAGGCTGACCTGATTGGAACAATGCTTGACCAAGTATCTAGTTACCCAGTGGCTCAGTTAAATGGACACATAAAATCACCCACTACAGAGGATAGAGACCTTATACTTATGATATTACAGCATTAAAGTCATATCAGACGCGAGAAACCTGTCATATCCACAGCATCTGTGGGGGTCTGTCTTTGCTCTTCTGTAGGGGTGGAAGAGCTTTAGTTCCTAGGGAGAGAGGCCCACACTTTTGTTCCACACTGGTAGTTTCCTTTAAGCATTGGGACACAGTCACTTTATATTATTTTACAAATGTGTCCCTTTCCATCGGCTGATTTTAGATCTATATCCTGCCACTGGGCTACTAAGGTTCTTGTACAGTCATGAGAACACACAGGTGTTCAGAGGCATCTCCAGTTTTATAAACTTGTAGACATCTGCAGTAACTAACTCTTTTCTTAATATCCACAACCATATCCTCATTCTTTGGTTAACCATAATCCTGCTTAGCATCATGTTGTAGCTATTCCATTAAAAGACTATTTAAATCGCCTTTAGAGCTTCTGAGAAAAGACCAAAACCAATCTCTTACCCAACCAAGCTTAGCAACACTTGGTGAACTCCAAAGAAAATGACTACTTAAAATTCTATTTACTAAGATCTTAAAGTAGCACACAGAATGCTGGATTTGTAGCTAAAGAACACTGGGAGCCCAGCAAAGAGCTGGCAGCCATGAGAGTGCATTCTTGTTCACATCAGTGAACTCTGACTTCGGAACAGCTGGTGCCTCCACAGAAAACTAGGAAGGTGAGCTCTCACTCGAGTGTGGACTGGAGAAACAGGAGCTCACAGGTTGCGTGTGCATGATAAATTCTTTCTGTGGAAATTTTCAAGACGTGGACGGGTGCATTGGGAATGTTGCCGAGCTGGTGGAGTGCTCACCTAGGACAAAGCCAGTCACTAGCAGCCACAACTGGACATGGTGGTGCATTCCTGCAGTCCTAGCACTTGAGAGCTGGAGGCAGAAGCATCAGAAGTTCAAGGTCATCCTTGCCTACATAGTTCCTGCCCAGTCTGGGCTACCTGAGACCTTACCAAACACATAGGGAAGATGTGTGTGAGGCTTGGCAGGAAAGGTGCCTTCTGAAATGACTTCTTGGTATCAACCCCACAGCTGGGATTTAATAAGTAAAATGATAAGCTATGTAGTTAAATTTGAATTCAGAGAAACACTGAATATTTTTGGTATGGATGTACCAAATATCACATAGATGTACTTATACAAAAAATTATTACCAGTTTGTCTGAAACTCAAATGTGACTTTATATCCTATCCATTCTCTGTCAACCCCACAGAGTGGCAGAAAACCTATTTTTTCTTAATAAGTTGGCCAAGTAGGGCATCAGCTCCTGGTGTCTAGGTTGTTCACTTGGTACCTGTGCAACGTGGGGCAGGAAGTGTCAGTGTTTCTTTTTTTTGCCCAGGTTGTAATACCACTTCTATGATAAAATAAACGGTGTGATATCTTAGTACTGCTCGAGGAAGTCACCAGGCTCATCCCTGAATAGACCTGAAGACTCTGCGTGGAGTAACAGACAGGAAAGGTCAGTTACCCAAAAAGCAAAGGATAGAGGACAGAGATGAAGCCTGTTTGCTTTTGCTTAGACCAGAGAGTCCTTACATTGTGTTTGCAAGAGGAGCCAAGTTAAATGACAGAAAGTTTGTACATGGAAAAAAATTTTTTGAATTTTTTTTTGAGGATTCAGTTCTGTGTTTAATTAGGGTTCTTCTTCTAGTAGTTTCTTTGTGTTGAGTTTCCGGCAGAACTAGTGGTCATGTATTTTCACAGACTCTTGTATTTCCACCTCTCACCAAAGTCTTACATATTTAGTACACAAAGCCTATGAACTAGACCAGCAGAGAGCATGAGCTACATGTGAACGTCTGTAACTGGTAGGGTTTATAAGCTTATAGGCTGATGGGCCACATAACTGATGACAAGGAACTAGTGTTCTGGTTCTCAGCTGCTGGCCTTACTGGCTACGATCACATTTAGCCATATCCTGGGTCCATCATCCATCTGCTCTGTATGCTGAGAGATCATCACAAGCATGGATTGCTGATTTAAAATGGATATATGTCCTAAGCAGAGGTGATAAGGTTTCCTTTTTATCCATCTTTCCCTGGAAATGAAGTATGAATGTGATATAAATACTTATATAACTCTGTCTGTGGGATAATAATAATAAATAATGAGCCCATAAGCTCTTCATTCACTCAAAACTGCTTTTTTACATTGGGCCTAAGCTTGATTGTGTGTGTGTGTGTGTGTGTGTGTGTGTGTTTACAGCATCACACAGATGCTCCCAGAGGGACAAAGCAACCATTGTGAAAGAAACAGACCTGTAGCTGGAGCACAGTAAAAGGTTTTTTCTGGGTGATATTCTCTGACTTAAGACCATGGAAAGGATGTGCAATTACCCAGAAGAGGGACGGCAGGCTGAGTGATGTGTCTCCCCATCTAGGTGTGTGCTAGGAGTCGAGAACAAAGAGAGAAAGGCAAGTGCAGAGCATGCATGGACTCCACCCACCAGTGCCCATGGGCAAAGGCTCTCAAGATGGTATGGGACGGGATGTGGCTCAGTGAAGGCCAGATCATGGCGGCCTTTTCTAATATGCGGGAGACAGTGGGAGATTACAAAGAAGATTTATGTCTGGCTGTGGTGTTCTGTTTGGGTGGACTACACAGGAGCCAGGAGCCAAGTCAACGTTGTAACAGAAGTAGGACAGCAGTGACTGATAGGATGGATTTAGTGTCTAGTGGAATGTGATATAAGAAGAACATTATAAACACAAATACCCATACGTTTTTACATCCATATGCACACACACATACACATGCATGCACAGGTATATATGTCTCTGACTTGAGAAGCCGAGGGAATTCGGATGTCATTTTCTAGGCCAGAAAATTCACAGTGGCCTAGGAGAGGATCAATGGTTTACCACAAGCCCAGTGAGTATGTGGCAAGTTATGCATTTGCCACATAAATTTTAAGACTATTGCATGTACTACTTCAAAAAAAAGTCTCACAAGAGTCATTTATATAGGTCCAAGTTTTAGTAGAGACGTCAGAACTATAATTCTGGAAGCTATCAGCTCATAGACAGCAATGGTTTTTCAAAGTGAACTAAATCATCTAGGACATGTATTTGGCAGAAGAGGAGAAGGAGGCCGCTGCAGGTGGGGTCTCCAGAAGCCTGTTTTAAAGGGATCAACAGCTGAGAGAAAAAGAGCATGGGATGCACTGGGAGGCCAATCAGGAGAGCTTGGTGTCCTAGCAACAAGGGAAGAGCTCAGCAAAGGAACAGAAACTGAAAGTATCTTGTGGACCCCAAAGATCAAGGGAAGGCTTAAGAAACATTATTGGACTCAATAAAAGGAGGTCATTTGTGTCTTGACAGGGGTGTTTTAAAGGAGTGGGAGTGTAAGAAATTGAGAAACGTGTGGGAGACAAATGTAGAAGTAGGTCGGACAGAAAGGTCTGGAATATTTATTTTAACACAGACAGATCTTGGGTAGGGTGAGTAATGGAGGGAAGAAAACCGTGTGTGGAGAGGGGATCATGAAGATACAGCAATTGTTGAGGGGGGGGGCACACACCAATGACACCAGTACTTGGAGGTAGAGATGGGAGAATCAAGGCCAACCTTAGCTATAGAAACCCATCCAAGCTAGCCTGAGCTACACAAGCCCCTCCAAAACATAAAGAGGTAAAAACAAAAGCTAGAGATGCAAGAGAGAGCGGAGACCTCAAGGGCTGAACCCAGGGTACCACAGAGGGCCAGTTCTGTAAAGGAAATTCTCTCTCTCTCTCTCTCTCTCTCTCTCTCTCTCTCTCTCTCTCTCTCTCTATCTCTCTCTGTAGTGTTGAAAGAGACAGATTACAACACAGGGTAGGAGGTGTGAGAAGGAGAACATTTGAAATTGCCAATTTGAGACTGGGAGAGGGTTGCCAGGCAGTTGTGAGTGCCCAGTGGATGTGAAAGCCATAACTTGGAATTAGAATCGATCCGAGCAGTTGTGTGATTCTCTCCACTGGAGCTCGGGGCACTGATGTAGAGGTTCCGAAAGACTGCTGTACAATTGATCGCTGGCCAGAGAATGGTAGGCAGCCTGACGAATGGCAGGGGACTCCTGGCCGGAAAGGGAGATTTGAGGGGACCTGGGGAGGACGAACTTTATACCTCAAAGGAAGAATTGAGGATTAATGAACATGGAAAACCAAGACTGAGACTCAGGAACTAAAAGATTCCAAGGTTCTTAAGAAAACTAAAACTATCATAGTACTATAGGCACTGCATTATATTTATAAACATATTTAGGAAAAAATAGATACAGTACTTTTATAACAAAGGGTCATGTATTGCATATGTTACAAACACTAGGAGATGATTTAAAAGATTTATTTGTATTTTTGTATATGTATGTAAATCTGTATGAGTTTATGCTAAGGGGGGCGTCAAAACTTCTAGAACTGCGGTTACAGGCAGTTGTGAGCTGCCCAATGTAAGTTTGAGAACCAAACTCAGGTTCATTGGAAGAGCAGGAAGTACTCTTAATCACTTAACTATCTCTCCAAGCCCAGAAATGGATCTTAAAATGAACAAAAATTACCACTAAACATCTTTGTAAATACTTGCATGAAATCTATAAATTGTTCACAATTTATAGCCCTTGGATCACAAATATTTATTAAGACTTATGGTGTTGAACAAAAATAGGATTACATCTGAAACATAAAAACTAAATAACAAACATACCAATACTATTAAAGTATATGCTGTAGCTAGCATGTTATAGCTGACGGTTTTGCTGTGGGCAAAATCAAACATATTCCAGGTTAAAATCAAGGTTTGAAGAGTACATTAGAAAGCATAGACAAATGCCTAGGTCCCTGGGGATCAATATGAAAGCTATATTAGATTTCTTGGTTCAATAACTATGAATTTTGGGCATCTGTACATACTATATACTGTTCTGAAGTGGGAAACAAGCCAATTAGATGGCCCACAGTTGCTCCAATCTCAAATCGCCACAAGGCCAAGACTGTCAGATAGTGGAGGACTGTTTGCTATTTCACTTAATTTTTTTACATATTGCAGAAAAAGTTGGTTTCACACATTTAGAATGTCTCCAAGACAAGAAAGTAAAAATATGCCTTGCTAGTCATTGAATCCATAAATGCAAATATGTCTGAATTATATTTGACTTTAAATTCTATTTATATCACTTGCAGCTCCATATTTAAAAGGGACTATAGTTCATGTTGGGCAACTTTGCTTCATGGAGGTCTTAATCCGTGGGGTGCCAAGCTCCTTTAAACCAACCAGAACTCTGTAAAGAAAGGTACATGCCTGGATATTGACTGTGAAAAAGTTAAAAACTAAAGTAGAAGTTGGGCTCATGCTACTGGTTTGCATCTTATGTCTTGACTACTGTAAAAACTTGGTCTTATTCCAAATATTACCTTCTTTTTTGCCTTATGATATAGCTTCTGCGTTATGCAACCATAATCTCTAATATTAGCAGATTAGCACACATCTCTATAGGTGTGCATATGCCTTCATTAGCACACATCTCTATAGGTGTGCATATGCCTCCCTTAGCACACATCTCTATAGGTGTCCATATGCCAAGATGGATATTCTCTCCTCTTCTTGCTTGAGAGTAGAAAACAGAGGTGACAGAATGAGGGAGGAGATATTATTCAGCGTGACTAGGAAGTAAAGAAGGAGAAACATGAAAGAAAGAAGTGGTGGTGAGATTTCATTTCATCTTTTTTTATAGGTAGCCACTATTCTTTCATGCACCTGGGAAAATCACATGATGTCTTAAAGAATAAACACTATGTCTCTATCTCCATCCATTGCCAGATGAAGGTTCTATGGTGATATGCAAGATATTCATCAGTATGGCTATAGGATAGGGTCATCGACCTGGGCACCTGGGAGCCCCTCTAGGTTCAAGTCTCTTGCCAACCCTAAGATGGCTCCCTTAATTAAGAAATGTGATTTCTTGCTCCTCTATCCAACCTTCCTTTCTCCCAATCATCCTGTTTCCCCAAGTTCCCCTGATTCTCCCCTTCTTACTTTTCTCTCCCCATCTCCCCTTACCCCCGTCCCACCCCACCTCCAAGTTCCCAATTTTTTGCCCGGCAATCTTGTCTACTTCCCATACCCAGGATAACAACTATATGTTTTTCTTTGGGTTCACCTTCTTCTTTAGCTTCTTTAGGATCCCAAATTATAGACTCAATGACCATTATTTGTGGCTAGAAACCAATTATGAGTGAGTACATCCCATGTTCCTCTTTTTGGGTCTGGGATACCTCATTCAGGATAGTGTTTTTTATTTCCATTCATTTGCATTGGATTGAGCTCCCAAGGTCCCAATGAAGAGCAGAAGGAGGGAGAACATGAGCAAGGAAGTCAGGACCACGAGGGGTGAACCCACCCACTGAGACAGTGGGGCTGATCTATTGGGAGCTCACCAAGGCCA
>NC_022009.1:89344428-89359447 GCF_000317375.1 Microtus ochrogaster | reverse complement strand
TGACAGGTATAAGATGGTATCTTAAAGTTGTCTTGATTTGCATTTCCCTGATCGCTAAGGAAGTTGAGCATGACCTTAAGTGTCTTTTGGCCATTTGAAGTTCTTCTGTTGAGAATTCTCTGTTCAGCTCAGTGCCCCATTTTATAATTGGGTTGATTAGCCTTTTATTTTATTTTATAAAATAAAATAAAAAAAGAATAAACACTATTTTAAAAGTGTAGATTTCAGAGTTTGTAGTTATACTCTGGACTACATACTTAACTGTAACTTAAGTTATAAAAACAAAAAATACAATTCAAGATTCTCGATAGCCCCATAATGGTTCTCTCCTTCAGTCAAGATACCTCTTTCCTTGCTCACACTTTCTGTTCTTCCCCCATCTCGGCCATCCCATTTCTTCATGTTCTCCTCCTTCCTCCCCTTTTCCCTCCTCTTCCCTTTGTACCCTCTGTTCTCCCTGCTCCACTCACCAACATGCATCCAATTTTCTCAGAAGATCTTGTCTATTTCCCTTTCCCAGGGGGATCCATGTATGTCTCTCTTAGGGTTCTCCTTGTTACCTAGCTTCTCAGGGGTTATGGACTATAGGCTTGTTATCCTTTGCTTTATGTCCAATATTCACTTATGAGTGAGTAATACTGTGTTTGTCTTTTTGGGTCTGGGTTACATCACTCAGGATCCTTTTTTTCTAGTTCCATCCATTTGCCTGCAATTTTAAGATGTCTTACCCCCCCTCCCCGCTGAGTAGTGCTCCATTGAAATCTACCACATTTTCTTCATTCATTCTTCAGTTGAGGGGCTTCCAGGTTGTTTCCAGGTTCTGGCTATTATGAATAATGCTACTATCAACATAGTTGAACAAATGTCCTTGTGGTATGAATGTGCATCCTTTGGGTACATGCCCAAGAGTGGTATTTCTGGGTCTTGAGGTAGATTGATTACCAATTTTCTGAGAAACCACCATACTGATTTCTAGAGTGGTTGTACAAGTTTGCACTCCCACCACCAATAGAGGAGTATTCCCCTTACTCCACATTTTCTCTAGCATCAGCTGTCATTGGTGTTTTTGATCTTAGCCATTCTCACTGGTGTAAGATGGTATCTCAGAGGAGTTTTGAACTAGCTTTTTGGAGCCCATCCTCTTTGCTTAGCCAAGATATAGGAGGGGAGGATCTTGGTACTGGCTCAGAGTGATGTGCCAGACTTTGTTGACTTCCCATGGGCAACCTTACTTTCTCTGAGCAGAAGATGGGGGTGGAATTGAGGGGAAGTGGAGGGAATGGGAGGAGGGGAGGTACTGGGAACTGGGATTGGTATGTAAAATGAGAAAAGATTGTTATAAAAAATAAAAAGGAAAAACAAAGACCATGAAATTTAAACTAAGTGACTAACTTAAGTATGGAATAAAAACTTCTATTAACAGAGTTTAGAAATTTTACTCTACTTTGTTACCAAGAATGTATCAATTTTAGAGAAGGTTCCATGAGGAGTTAAGAAGGACATTGGGTGGAATGTTCTATAGATGTCTATTAAGTCTATTTGATTCATGACATCTGTTCTCTTATTTCTCTGTTAAGTGTCTGTCTGGTTGACCTGTCCAGTGGTGAGGGTGGAGTATTGAAGTCTCCTACTATTTGTGTGTGTGGTTTGATGTGTGATTTAAGCTTTAGTAATATTTCTTTTACATATGTGGGTGCTCTTGTATTTCAGGTATAAATATTCAGGATTGAGATTTCATCTTGATGGATTTTTCCTGTGTTGAGTACAAAGTGTTCTTCTTTGTCTATTCTGATTGATTTCACGTTGAAGACAATTTTGTTAGATACTAGGATAGCTACACCACTTGTTTCTTAGGTCCATTTGATTGAAAAATCTTTTCCCACACCTTTACTCTGAGGTAATGTCTGTCTTTGAGTTTGAGATGTGTTTCTTGTATACAGCAGAAGGATGGATCCTGCCATTGTCACCATTCAGTTGCCCTTGTCTTTTTATAGGTGAATTGAGTCCATTGATATTAAGAGATATTAATAACCAATATTTTTAATTCTTGTTATTTTCTGGTGGTAGCATTTGTGTGTTTACCTTCTTTCTGGTTTTCTGGTGTGAGCTTATCTGTTTCCTGTGTTTTTGTGGATGTAGTTAGCTTCCTTGGGTTGCAGTTTTTCTTCTAGTACTTTCTGTAGGGCTGAGTTTGTGAATAGGTATTGTTTAAATTTGGTTTTGTCATGGAATATCTTGTTTTCTCTATCAATGGTGACGGAAAGCTTTGCTGCATATAGTAGTATGGGCCTGCAAGCCTCAACAGATATCAAAAAATTGTAATAACCTCCCATATCTTATCGGATCACCATGTTTTAAAATCAGAATTATACAACAATACTAATTACAGAAAACCTACAAACTCATAGAAATTGAATAGTGCATAATTAAACCACCCCCGTGTCAAAGGAAAAATAAAGAAAGAAATTAAAAACTTTCTAGAATTCAAAAACAACGAAGGTACAATGTACCCAAACCTATGGGACACTATGAAAGCAGTGCTAAGAGGAAAGTTCATAGCACTAAGTGCCTACATAAAGAAAGTGGAGAAATCTTACACTAGTGACTTAACAGCACACCTGAAAACTCTAGAACAAAAAGAAACAACTGACCCAGGAGGAATAGATTCCAGGAAATAATCAAATTGAGGGATAAAATCAACAAAATAGAAGTAAAGAAAACAATAGAAAGAATCAATGAAAGACCTGGTTCTTTGAGAAAATCAACAAGACAGACAAACCTTTATCCAAACTAATCAAAAGGCAGAGAGAGAGATTATCCAAATTAACAAAATCAGAAAGGAAAAGGGGGACATAACAGCAGACACTCAGGAAATCCAGAGAATCATTAGGTCATACTACAGAAACCTGTACTCCACAAAATTGGAAAATGTAAAAGAAATGGAAAATTCTCTGTATTGATACCACATACCAAAAATAAATCAAGACCAGGTGAACCATTTAAATAGACCCATAACCTACAAAGAAATAGAAGCTATCATCAAAAGCTTCCCAACCAAAAAGAGCTTAGGGCCTGATGGTTTTAGCGGAGAATTCTACCAGAACTTCAAAGAAGAGCTAATACCTATACTCCTCAAATTGTTCCACATAATAGAAACAGAAGAAACACTGACAATCTCTTTCTATGAGGCCACAGTTACCCTGATACTAAAACCAAGAAAGAGAATTACAGATCAGTCTCCCTCATAAACATTGATGCAAAAATACTCATGAAAAATACAGGCAAATCGAATCAAAAAACACGTAAAAAAATCATCTGCCATGATCAAGTCAGGTTCATTCCAGAGATGAAGGGATGGTTCAACATATGAAAATCTTTCAATGCAATCTACTATATAAATAAACTGAAAGAAAAAAACCATATGATCATCTCTTTAGATGCTCAAAAAGCATTTGACAAAATTGAACATCCCTTCATGATAAAGGTCTTGAAGATATCAGGGATGCAAGGAAAGTATCTAAACATAGTAAAAGCAATATACAGCAAGCCAACAGTCAACATCAAATTAAAAGTAGAGAAGCTCAAAGAACAATATAAGACTGTCTACTCTCTCCATATCTGTTCAACATAGTTCTTGAGGTTCTAGCTAGAGCAGTAAGACAGCTAAAGGCGATCAGGGGATACAAATTGGAAAGGAAGGAGTGAAACTTTGACTATTTGCAGATGATAGTATAGTATAAATAAGTGTACCTAAGAATTGAACCAGGGAACTCCTACAGTTGATAAACACCTTCAGTAATGTTTCAGAATACAAGATCAACTAAAAAAAATCAGTAGACCTATATACAAATGATTAAGAAGCTGAAAAAGACATCAGAGAAATATCACCCTTCACAACAGTGGCAAATAACATAAAATATCTTGGGGTAACTCTAACTCTAACAAGTGAAAGACCTGTTTGACAAGAACTTTAAGTCTTCGAAGAAAGAAATTGAAGAACATATCAGAAAATGGAAAGATCTCCCATGTTCTTGAATAGGTAGGATCAGCATAATAAAAATGACAGCCAAACCAAAAGCAATCCACAGATTCAATGCAATCCGCATCAAAATCCCAACACAATTCTTCACAGACCTCTAAAGAACAATACTCAACTTACATGGAACAACAAAACTCAGGGTAGCCAAAACAATCATGTACAATAAAAGAACTTACAGAGGCATCACCATCCCCGACATCAAGCTCTATTATAGAGCTACAGTAATGAAAACAGCTTGACCCATGGAACTGAATTGAAGACTCGGATATTAATCCACACACCTATGAACACCTGATTTTTGACAAGGAAGCTGAAATTATACAATAGGAAAAAAGCATCTTCAATAAATGGTGTTGGCATAACTGAATGTCAATTTGTAGAAGAATGCAAACAGATCTATATGTATCCCCATGCACAAAACTCAAGTCTAAATGGATTAAAGACCTCAATGTAAATCTGACCACACTGATCCTGATAGAAGAAAAAGTGGGAAGTAGCCTTCAATGCATGGGCACAGGAGACCACTTCCTAAATATAGTCCCAGCAGCACAGATACTGATGTCAATAATTAATAAAGTGACCTCCTGAATTTGAGAAGCTTCTGCAAAGCAAAGGACACAATCAGTAAGACAAAAAGGCAAGCTACTGAATGGGAAAAGATCTTTGCCCACCCTGTATCAGATCATTGATTTCCAAAATATATAAAGAACTTAAGAAATTAGACATCAAAGTATCAAATAATCAAGTTAAAAAATGGGATACAGAGTTAAACAGAGGATTCTCAAATTTCTGAATTTGAAATGACTGAAAGACACTTAAGCAAATGTTCAAAATCTATCACCATCAGGGAAATATAAATCAAAAAGGCTTTGAGATACCATCTTATACTTGTCAGAATGGCTACTATAAAAAAAAAACATCAATAGAAGCTTATGCTAAGGATGATGTAGAATAATGGGAATACTCCTCCATTGCTGGTGGGAATGCAAACTTGTACAACCACTTTGGAAATCAGTATGGCGGTTTCTCAGAAAATTGAGAATCAACCTACTGTAAGACCCAGCAATACCACTCTTGGGCATATATCCAAAGTATACTCAACCATACTACAAGGACTTTTGTTCAACTATGTTTATACCAGCATTATTCATAATAGTCAGAACCTAGATTCCCCTTAACTGAAGAATGGATAAAGAAAATGTGGTATATTTACACAATGGAGTACTACCCAGCAGTAAAAAACAATGGCATCTTGAAATTTGCGTGTAAATGGATGAAACTAGAAGAAACAATCCTGAGTGAGGTAACCCATATTCAGGAAGATGAACTTGGTATGTACCCATTCATAGGTGAATACTAGCTGTAAAGCAAAGGATAGGTAACCTATAGTCTGTAATCCCCGAGAAGCTAAATAACAAGGTAACAAGAAGAATCCTAAGAGAAACATACATAGATCCCCCTGGGAAGGGAAAATAGAGAAGATCTCCCAAGAAAATTAAGTGTGTGGGGGTGAGGGGAGGAGGGAAGGCAGAAGAGAAGGAGGAAGAGAGAAGGAGATGGAAAGGAGAACTAGAGAAAATGAGATAGTCGAGATGGGGGAAGGACAAAGTTGGAAAACAAAGAAAGAGGTATCTTGATTGAAGAAGCAATTTTGGGATTAGCAAGAAACATAGCCCTAGAGAAATTCCCAGAGATTCACAAGATGACCCCAGCTAAGACCCTAAGCAAGCGTGGAGAGGGTTCCTAAAATGGCCTTGCCTTGTAGTCAGACTGATGAATACCTTAATTGTCGTCATAGAACATACATGGAAGCAGATGCAGAGAAACACACTGGAGCATTGGGCTGAGCTCCCAAAGTCCACTTGAAGAGAGAAAGGAGTGAGAATATGAGCAAAGAGGTCAAGACAATGATGGGACATTCACTGAAACAGCTCACCTGAGCTGATGGAAGCCTCTGGTCTGACAGTGAGGGAATCAGAATAGGACCCAACTAGGCCTTCTGAATAGAGATGACAGTTGTATGGCTTGGCAGAGAGTTGGGCCACTGACGGTAAGACCAGCATTTATCCCTGCTGCTTGCTCTGGCTTTTTGGAACCTGTTCTCTCTGGAAGGATACCTTGTTCAGCCTAGTTAGAGGGTGGAAGGCCTTGTTTCTGCCTCAAAGCAATGTGCTAGACTTTGTTGACTCCCCATGGGAAGCCTTGCCCTCTCTGAGGAGTGAATGGGGCATGGAATGAGGGGTGGGAGAGAGGGAGGTGGAAGAAGCAGAATGAGAAAAGAGAGTGAGAAGTGGATTTGTCGTGTAAAATGGAAAAAGATATATTTTTTAAAAAACTAAATAAGAAATTATACTCTATACTGTCACAAAAATACATGCAACTTCCTTCCCCTTTGTTATTTCTTCTTTTAGATCTCCAGAGTTTAGGCTTCTTTTTTTTTTTTTTTTTGGTTTTTCGAGACAGGGTTTCTCTGTGGCTTTGGAGCCTGTCCTGGAACTCGCTCTGTAGTAGACCAGGCTGGTCTCGAACTCACAGAGATCCGCCTGCTTCTGCCTCCCGAGTGCTGGGATTAAAGGCGTGCACCACCATCGCCTGGCTAGAGTTTAGGCTTCTAAACCTTAATTAGGGCCAGTAAGTTGATTCAGTGGGTAAAAGCGCCTCTCTCTAAGCCGGATGATGAGTGGTTCCAGGGAACCACAAAGTAGAAGCAGACAACCAGCTCCTATATGTTGTCCTCTTAACTGTGTGTGTGTGGGCGCGCATGTGCGCACGCGCACACACACACACACATACACACACACACACACACACACACACACACACAACCCAATATACCGTTTTTTCAAGTGCTCACTTTAAAAATGAGAGAAAGAGTGACAGTAAGTGAAAGGGAGCGAGACAGGGACAGCGAGAGGCAAACTTCTTAGTGAAACACTTAGACGTTTGTAAAAATACCTCTTCAGTTACAAGTGGGTTTTCATTTTTTTATTTTACAGAGACGCTTTCTAGGGTGTAAAGCCCATGTTTTATTCTTAGCATTCACACTGAGTCATTCTCTGCCCTTGGAACCTTACTTAACACGCTATAACCTAGTAAGAGTTTCCTTCCCCCAAACTAGATTATGTTTGGAAAGAGAAAACGTCAGTTCCTCTTGTCGTGATGTTCTCTGTTTCAGCAAAGCACTTGAGGTCCTGCTTTAACTTATTTAAGCATAATTTGCTACAGACAGAAGATGAGAAGTTTTTGACTTAGCTGGAAACTCTCCGCTTGACCTCCTCACACAAATATGTGGAAACACAGGCCACAAATTTTGGCCATTAAATTTGGTCTTTCTAAAGTGGCTTTTTAATTCCCCAAGAGTTTTCCAACACAACTACTAATAATTTTAAATTAATTATTCATTTTATTTATTAACATAAGTAAATTATAAAAAATGATTTTCATAATTAATATTGATTTAAACTGTAATTGGTTTTTAAATAAATTTTGCATATGAGTTCCCAGTAAAAAAAACTTCAATTTTGCTTGGCTACATTAAAGATTTGTTTATGGGTGGTTGTATGCCAGATGGTTGTAGATTATAGCAGATTCAAAGTATGCTTTGTTCTAGATTTACCACTAAAGTAAAAAGTCCACGACAGAGTTAGGACAAGAGAAACGATTAGCTTTATATCCTCAGCTTTGTATTTGTGGAGATCAATCTGTTGGATAGTTTTCTACATATAGAGTTAATGGACTGTAAGTGATGCAGCAAACTAGGAAACAATCACTTCCTTAAAAAATGTGACTTTTATGTGAAATATCTGTTAAAGTTGAAAGCAGTTCTCATGTAAGAACTGTCCCCAAACAATGTGTGTCAAATGGAGGTTTCATTTTATAATAGACTAATTAGTTAGGCAATAGAGAAGACCTTGCAAGAAGAGACGAAGCTTGCACTATATCCTCAAATATGATGAGATAGTTTCTCAAGAAATTGGAAATAGGAAAAGCCATGTTGTCATGCGAAAGATCCCAAGTAATGGCTTAGAAGCAAGAATAGATGAGAACCAGCAGAAGGTGCTTCCTGGGTGGGTGGGGTTCTTCCAAGACTAACCAAGCTAGGTAATATAAACATGCTGGAATCTGCTGCCGCTGTTTAGGAAGTCCTTTACTATGACTAGCTCCCTGCTTCTCCATCATAGCGTTGGGGGTATCTGATCAGACAAGCATGCGGACATGCAGTATGGGGGTATCTGACTCAGACACGCATGTGGACACACAGTACAGGTATCTGACTCAGACACGCACGCAGACACATAGTATGGGGGTATCTGACTCAGACACATGTGTGGACACACAGTACAGGGGTATCTGACTCAGACACGCATGTGGACACACAGTACAGGGGTATCTGACTCAGACACGCATGTGGACACACAGTACGGGGGTATCTGACTCAGACATGCATGCGGACATGCAGCATGGGGTTATCTAACATAGACACACATATGAACACACAGCACAAAGATCAGCTACTACATTTGCAACAGAGGAGAAGTTAGAAATAAGGAAGCAAGAAGGGTTTTGTTGGAGAAGGACAGTGTGAAGAATATATTGGGTATGTAAGATAAGCCAGATGGAAGAAGAGTCATGGAACGGGCTGGTTCTGAGGATGTTTCAGTGGTTATATCAGGGTATAAAAATGTACAAGAACCCAGAGAGGATGGGAATATGCATCTATTTATGTAGATGTTAAGACAAGAAGTACAACACAGGGGTGTTCTCCACATGTATGCGGTTGTGTAAACTGAAGAAAAATACTCCTGCAACAGGGGCGAGTGATTTCATTAACCGCCAAATTGACTCCCTTGGTTTTATTTATTTTTTTCTATTGTGTCAGAATGGTCCCTAAAGATCTTTATCAACTTTGTGTATCCCCTTCTTAGATGTGAGCTAGACTTAGGACTTTCTTCTACCTGATAAACCATGGCAACAACAATGAGATGTCATTTCCAAAGCTAAGTTATGAAGAGAGGAAGCTTCTACTTTTTACTTTCTTGCTCATTCTGAGGGAAGTCCACTGCTGTGTGTGAAAGAACCCACCGACACTGCCCAAGAGCCAGCAAAGACCTCAGTGAGTGGGAAGCTTTGAGGCACCCATCAGTCCAAGCACAACCTTGAAATGAATGAGTTCCCAGAGCACCTGAATGCTGGCCTTGTCTGAGACTCTGAGCCAGAGAATGGATTCTTGACTTCACAGAAACTCTAGCCAATAGCTGAAAAGTATTTACTCCAGTGATAGCTTTGCTTTTTGTTCACTGAAAATTTGAAATTCATTAAGCCTATATTTTGCTGGCTGGTCAATTTTAGCAATACCTGTGCTTTCACACTAAACAATGGTAGAGTGAATGTCTTGATTCTTCTTTCTTCTTTCTTTCTGAAATTCAGTTGCTAATTACTGCAGTAATATGTGTTTACTGATAAAGGTATCATTATTTAAATTTTATTCTAGTAATATGTTATTCTATAATATGTTTATATGTTATAACATGTAAAGATGGGGAGGTGGCTCAATAGGTAAAGTGCTTGCCACACAATCATAAGGACCAAGGTTCAAATCCCCAGTACTCATGTAAAACCCAGGTAGACGTTGAGTCATGTTTAAACTAGTCCTTCCTGTACCTCTCTTCGGTTGTTCTGTGGTATAGGATGTGGGGACAGGAAACTCCTGGAGCAAGCTATTTACCATACTATCCATAGCTGCTAGATTCAGGTTCAGAAAGAGACCTTGCCTCAATATATAAGGTGGAAAGCAATGGAAGGTACTTAATATCAGTCTCTGTTCTCTGAGTGCACATGCACAGACATGTACCTGCAGTTACATTTGAACTGTGAACACACATTATGAATATATAACAAAAAACAATTACAAAAAAATCCCACAAAACAAGGCATCGCAATATAAGATCTACGGTACTCAAAAATAAAACACAGCTAAAACATTAGTGCAGAAACATCTCTGTAAACAGAAGTTTCTGTACCACATGGTCCTGTAGCGGTTTAGTCCCACATAAACACACAGAGGCTTATATTAGTTACAAACTGTTTGACCAACAGCTTGGGCTTATTATTAATTAGCTCTTACAACTTAAATTAACCCATAATTCTTATCTGTGTTTAGCCATGTTGCTTTTCTCAGTGCAACATTTTCATCTTGCTTCCTCTGTATCTGGGTGGTGAGTGCAAACTGAGCCTTTCCTCTTCCCAGAATTCTCCTAATCTGGTTGCCCCTCCTATAGTTCCTGACTGACTACTGGCCAATCAACATTTTATTAAACCAACACTAGTGATAAATCTTTACAGGGTATCCCACAGCGCTTCCTCTTTTTCCTTTTCAAAATTCTGAATCTATTATCCTTTTTTAGGTTTTTTCCTGACCATTATCAATAACAACTTGTAACCAACACTCTAAACAAAGGCAAACAGCAATAATGGGTTTTTTTGGGAAGGTGGCCATAGTTTTCTAGGCTACTTCCTGCTGATTGAGGGCATGCTGATAATCTTATGGGGACCTAAAGAAAACTTAGGATTATGACTAAGTCCTGACTAAAGTATTCTGTGAGGCTGGATCATCTCAGCCAGCAGTCTTGAAGCTGTTCTGGATGTAGAACTCAGAGAGAACTGCAATAGATGTGCTCTGAAACATAGGATCATCTGGGCTATCTGTTCCCATTAGAGATTTTTCAGGGTGTCTTCCTTGAGCAAATTTTATTTTTCTTAACTTAGAATGAATCCATGGCCTCTCATTTCCTGTGGAAACAAAAGCAAAATCTCTTCTCTTCAGTACGTATCATTTGACTCAAATTTTGAAGTCAAGGCATTTTCAGAATATATACACATTTTTTTTAAACCACAACTCTTTGGATTTTCTAGGTCCATGCCACCACTAAGAAGCATGGCAGTGGCTGCTTGTAAATACCATTTAAGTGTTTGGTGGCAAGGCCTCTTAAAAGAGCTGCAAGGTTTTGCTTCTAAAGCTGAATTAGGAAGCTTCTGGTTGCTTCTAACAAACAGATCCTACCAGAGAAAAGAAGGTTATCAATAAGCTATGCTTGACATTGTTCTTTTGTCTGTCTGGAATCTTTTTTTTTTCCTCAGGTGGAAATTCATGGCCCAGTCTGGGTGCCAAATGAAGCATTATTAATAAAAACTCAGAGAGAAAAATTGGGGTTCAACCTGAAGATTCAAAGAACAAAACTGTCAGCCACTGCATGTTACCTTGAACTCAGTCAAAAAATGGTGACCCTGCCTCCAGGAAACCTTGGACTGAGACTGAGACTGAAGGTTGTCTCTCCTGTCTGTGATCCTTTCTAGTTCTGGGATTAAAGGTGTGCAACCCTGGGATTAAAGGCGTGCACCACCCAGTTTCTATGGCAAACTAGTGTGGCTACTGGGATTAAGTTATGTGTTACAACTCCCTGGTTGGTAAGACTGACTAGTAGAGCTGTTTTTTTTTAAATTTTTTTTTTTTACTCTCTGATCTTCAGCCAAGTCTTATTTGTTAAAATACAAATGAAGTACCATTACATATCTCCGAGTTTAGAACATATTTTATATGGTAAGGCTCTTGTGGCAGTTGCCTGCTTGTGTGATAACTCAATTCTGGCTGCTCATAATGAGCATTGATAGATGTATAATGTTAACATAGCATACACTGATCTTCACGCCATTTAAAATATCATTAGGAAGTAGACGCAATGATCCAGGAGTGATAATTTTTTTTTGTATAGTTAGAAAGCCAAAAAAACAGAAATATGATCTGTGTTGATATTTATATATAAGTACATCTTTAAAAGTTATTGCAATGAGTATAAAATTAAAATTCTGAATAAGAAAGTCTGGTGTCATGGTTGAATTAGGGATATTTTTCATAACTGTAGTAGTACATTATCTAATGATATTAATATGTAATATATAAATATATTATATATTATTGTTATTATTATTTGCTAGAAATTGTATATCATTTTAACTGGGAAAATTTATGTTACATTTGTTCATGCTGCAGAATACGACTTTAACTGTATGAAGATTTGTTACTTTTGTTTATGTTGTATTTGTTTAATTATGTAAAGATGTGTTGCATTTGTTTCTCCTTGTCTGCCTAAGGCATCTGATTGGTCTAATAAAGAGCTGAAAGTCCAATAGCTAGGTAGGGAAAGGAGAGGTGGGGCTGGCAGGCAGGGAGAATAAAGAAGAGGAGAAATCTGGCTCAAGAGTGGAAGAAAAAGAAGAGAAGAAGGAGAAGAGAAAGGGGGAAGAGGACCTGGGGCATGGAAGAAGTCAGGCAGCTTCTAGCCACCCAGAAATAGAGAGCACAGGAAAGCAAGATACACAGAAAGAAAAGTAAAATGCCCCAAGGCAAAAGGTAGATAGTGAAAAACAGGTTAATTTAAATTAAAGGAAAAAAAAAGTAGCCAGAAATGATCCTAAGCTAGGCTGAACATTCAAATTAATAAGTCTCTGTGTCATGATTTGGGAGCTGGTGGTGGCTAAAAAGAAATATACCTGCTGCTAGGTACAGATGAACCAGATGAAACAAGTTCTTGAGCAGTGGGCTCTAGCCCCTTTCCTTAATATGCTAATGCCAACTGAACATGACTTGGGATTGTGTATGTTGTAATGTTTCTTTTATTTTCAGTGAGATATTTCAGCTTACTCATTTTTGCATTTTATTAAAGCAAGGAATTCCCTCTATTCCCAGGTGTCCTGCAGAACCTCATGACAGCGGGATCTCATGTGCCCTGTGGGTCTCTGTGATGGAAGTGGTAGCTCCTCTGCTCCCATTCTCATTTTTGCCACTGCTGTCTAGTTAACCAGATGTCTGAGTCAGACACATGTCCTTCCTTGCAGTCTGCTCATGTAATATACACAGTTTATGCCTTACTCATCTAATGAACTTACCCACTGACCCAGTATGCTCCCTGCCTCTACTTCCTTTCCATATCCTCTGATGTTCCAGTGTGGATATGGTGGGGCCTTTTGAAATATAGTTAAAGACTACAAACAAATAAAAAAAACAGATAAATAAAACCCAGAATTTGCAAAATGAAGGGAAGGATAAAAACCCTGACAAAACTGAGTAATTCTGCTAGTCCTGCATCATCAATGTATATTGGTTTACAGAAAAACAACAAAAAAGCCTTGTGTTCAGATCAATACATTTTAAAGGACAATAGAGTTGCTCCTTTAGTATATGATTAATCCACAAAGGTTTGAAATATTAACCATAAAGATGTGACTTGGCCAAATTTATCTTTACCCATTACACCTTCCCATCCCTCCACCTTGCTCCTGGGCATAGAGTTATTGAGGGAAGGTGAGTTTAAAAAAAAAGGCATTATCATGGAAAATGTTAGTAAATAAGTTGAAATACTATAAAAAGCAATTATTCCACAAAACAAGTATTTCAATTGTGATTGTGGTAATACAAGAGTTATGGGAAGATGTCTGTGTTAGCGAAGGTAACTGGAGCAGATTTTATGGCGGAACACTCCAACAGCTCAGAGGTTTAATAAATGCTTGATTTCTTGTGCATGTTACAGATATCTACCCCTACGTTACCAGTTATGCCCCATCTCCTACAGGCTCTACAGCGTTCAAAGACTTGTCATGAGCTGGGAATTGAGAATTCAAAACATTAGCTTGTAAACTGGCTGTGGTTGCTCATTCTTGCCATTCCAAGCAGTAGGAAGATGGAGTTTAGAGAATCCTGAGTTCAAGGTCATCTTCTGCTACGGAGCGAATTTGAGGCCAGCCTAGGCTACATAACATTCCTCTTTAAAAAAAATTAAAAGATGAATCTATGGTGGACATTTTTTAAGCAAATCATACTAATCTGACATTTGCCAAATCTTGCTTGAATGACCAGCTATGGAACTCAGAAAGCAACTGGGAAAAAACAGATCTTAAATTGTCATCTTGAATAAACTTTACCATAAAGAAAAGAGAATAAGGTGTACGTGTCCTGAGGATATGGATTGTGAGCGAGGAAACCAAACAAAAGGGAGCAGGTACAGGCCATACAGTTAGGTTCTGGACCCCAGGAAGAAGGTAGGAAACATACTTTCCACATGTATGCAGCGCTGTTCTGTCCGAATGCTCAGTCTTTACGAGTTGCTGCTTCTTAAATACATTTTACAGATTTTAAATTATTTTTAATAAGCTTAGGAATTAAGAACATACTGGGGACTATTAGAAACTTGAAAGATTGTCCCTTCTGCGTTGAGTTCACGGCATTAAGATTCAATTTGTAGTGAGTGAGGCGAGAGAAACATATAAATATTAATTTCTTGAATCATGATAGCACTGTTTCTTATGGCCCAGATTCCAGAGTTAAATATTTTGGGCTGTTTACTTTCAGCTGACAGAGCGGCTTCTCTCAATATTTGCTCGAGGACTGAAGAATGCATCATCTTTCATCACCTGACTGGATGCTCGCTGCAAAAATTACTTAAAACATGCAAATAGAAGAAAGCATCATCCCCCCCCCCCGAGTATTGCTTTCTCTTTATTTTCCGTTAATTTTATTTGGATTTTTCACCTGGTCTAAACAATCCCGAATATTTATCTAATATTTCTGGACCTCAGAAACCGACCTGCCACAAAGGTGTTTTCACTTAGATGACCACAGGGCAGCTTTAATTTAGTGAACTGGTCACTACAGAGGAGGAAAAAAAGCAATCTGGGTTTTATGTTGACAAAGAACTTTTCCGTGCAAGGCATAATTTTTATTTTAAAGCTGAATTGTATAGATTAGTTATAATACATATTCAGAATTTTTATATTAATAATACATATTGTGAATTTTTATAGACAAAACTGTCCTCTCTTTGATGTGTCTTTTGCATTATTACACCCATGTAATCTCTAAGCTCTGGCTATGGTGTGCCAGTGTAGCTGGGGGATCTCTCTCTCTCTCTCTCTCTCTCTCTCTCTCTC
>NC_022009.1:89326770-89344328 GCF_000317375.1 Microtus ochrogaster | reverse complement strand
CACACACACACACACACACACACACACACACACACACACACACCTCACCCCCTGTCATGAAGAGTCACAGACATTAATAGCTGCTGAGAAGGGGAGAACTTGTCTTCTCGTAAGGATGAGCATCATGGTAGGTTATCCAATCCCAAGTGGTCAGCCCTAAACACCTACACACAAGCAACAATCAATGGACTTGATAGGTTGTATTTACATACATATAGGAGTATAGACATAAAAAACATTAACTAAGAAGATGTCATGAACTTAGAGGCAACGTGTGGGAGAGTCATGGGAAGAGTTTTAGGTAGAGGAGAAAGGAATGGAAACGGCATGAATATAGTACTAATGTTAAAATTCTCAAAAAGATTTAAATTAACAATAAAAATAGACAAGTCCTATCTCCAAATCTGGGTGTGATGATTGACACCTGTAGTCCCTGCATGTTGGAAGGGAAGGCAGGAGGGTCACCATACATTAGAGGGCAGCCTGAGCTTCATAGTGAGTTCTAGAACAGTCTGAACTACAGAAAGACTCTGTCTCCAAACCTTTTCAAGTAAAAATTTCATTTCCATGGGAGAAAAGGATCTTTAGAAGTAATTATAAAAGGTCTGAAATCTTTAAATAATGAACAAAGATATTTACATTGCTTCCAGACATATGATCTGGTCTCAAGATTGTACATTATTTTACAAAGCATGGTTTTCCCCCTAATTTGTTAGAACTGGTCTAATAAACACGTTATAGAAGCAGCAATGCATGAGTGTTCACCCACAGCCTGTTTCTTCAGTCACACTGAAAAAGTCAAGCACACTGCCATTCAATTTAACTCACACAGTCTCGGTGCTATTTGAAGCCGGGAGATCCCATGTTGCTTTGAATACTGAACTCCTGACTCCTTGATTTAAGTTATAAATATGACTCTTCTCACTATTGACTATAGAATTTCCACCAAGCAAGTTCGCAACAGAACGGCTAACATTGCGTCTCACCGCTTTTATTCTTTGTTTGGTAGTCACTGTCACAGGTTCTGTAGTAAGAAAAATTCTGCAGCCATTCCTGGCTCAGCAAGCAGAGGTTTGTGATTAATACTACTGTCGTCTACAAATGTGAGAAAGGAAGAGAGTTACTGGCTACATCAACGGACTGAAATTTCTGTTTAAGGAGAAAGGAACACCAAGTTTGAACGAACAGATTTTCAGTGGGTCACATAATGAATGACAATAATTAGCTAAAATGAAGTATTCAGTATGAGGTATTTATTACCAATGGGGATTTGGTTGTCCCTTTTCTGTTACTGTGCTAAATCCTATGACCAGGAGTAACTTAGGAAGAAGGTTCCTCTGGGTTATAATTCCAGAGGTATGAACTCCATAAGTGCAAGAAAGCATGGTAGCAGGCGGCAGGAGTGCAAAGCTGATGAATGCATTGGTGTTTGCACATTCACTGCAGGAAAGAAGGGGGGAGAGAGGAGGGAGAGAGAAGAGGAGAGAAGAGAGGAGAGGAGAGGAGAGGAGAGGAGAGGAGAGATATAGACACACACACACACACAGAGAACTATAAATCTCAAAGCTTGTCCCCAGTGATGAGGTTCCTCCAGCAAGGCTGTGCCTCTTAAAGTGCCCATATTTCCCGCTAAACCGTGCCACCAACTGGAGTCCATGTGTTCAAATCACGAGCCTATGACGGACATTTTCATCCAAACCATCGCAAGGACCATAATAATTTTTCTGCCCTTGAATCTGGTTAAAATGGCTTTTCTTTCTTCCCTTACTGATTTTAGCCAAATGTCCTTCCTAATTATCGCTACAGATCAGCTTACCACAGCCTAGAGCCAGCTGAAAAGACAGTCTCAGCTAAGTGATGGCCCCGTTAGACTGGCCGGGACCTTGTCTGTGGGAGATTGTCCTGATGATTAATTAGTGTGGGAAGGTCCAGTCCAATGGGCAGCACTAGCTCTGGGCTGAGGTCCTGGACTGTAGCAGAGGGCTAGCTGAGCCTGAGTGCCAAGTGAGCCAGAGAATAGTTTGCCTCCGTGGTTCTGTTCCAGGCTCCTGCGTGAATTCCTGCCCCGACTCCCCTGAAGATCATCTGTTGCCTGGAAGTGTGAGCCAAATGAATCCATGCTTTCCCTAAGGGGCTTTGGGTCATAGTGTTTTCTCACAGCAGCGAGGCAGGAAGTTACTTCAGACTGAGTGTGCAGGTGCCTATGAATCGAATAACAGGGCCAGGAAACAGTGCACTGGGCTTCTAGTTTATATTTTCTCCTTTAGTCTTCTCTGCTGCAACACAGAGATGGACAGAAATGGGTATGTAAATAAATACTGTGTTTGCGCAGATGGGGGTGCAGCTCAGTGGTAGAGAGAATACTCGTCCAGAAGAACAAGTGTTTTAGCCAAATCTCTAATTCTAGGCTCACTGTCTTCCCACACTCAATACGTGAAATATATCCTTCTTTTGTCTTCGGGTTCATGGCTTCTCTTGAGAAGTCAAT
Organism: Microtus ochrogaster; assembly: GCF_000317375.1. Taxonomy (NCBI): domain Eukaryota; kingdom Metazoa; phylum Chordata; class Mammalia; order Rodentia; family Cricetidae; genus Microtus; species Microtus ochrogaster. The sequence continues at coordinate 89,341,840 of NC_022009.1, read as the reverse complement.
GCTCACTAACCATAGTGTTCCAGGGATCAAGGAGATGGCTCCGTGCTTAACAACGTCCTGGCAGAGGACCGAGTTTTGGTTCTCAGCACCATGTTGGGAGGTTCATAATCCAATACCCTGTTCTGGGCACTGGGAGATCCTGCATATACAGAGAAACACACACACACACACACACACACACACACACACACACACACACACACACACACACCCAGAGACACACGAACACACCCAGTCTGATGAAGCAGTGCAATCCCGCTTTGTGTAGAGTGTGCCTGCTACTTGGGTAGTTCAAGTTGACCTCTTTGCCCTTGGTTTTCAAGTGATTCATTACAGTGAACCTGTAAGTTTTGAATTTTGTTTATACTCATTTGTTCTTTGGTCTTTATCCCATTTAGGACTCACTGAGCTATATGAAAATATAGTTCGATTTATTTTTAAAAAATCAGTTTTATAAACCTGACAGAAATTATGTCTAATAGTTTATCTTCCTCATTCTTTTATCTTGGCAGTCATCAATTACATGCATATTGGATATTAGATGTTATCTGGTATATTCTAGATATTCCGTTCTCCTCCATTTTAGCTTCTTTGATTTTTCTCTTAGTGTTTGTTTAGATAGCTTCTTATTGATCAGCCCTCAAGTTCATTGATATTCTACTCTGGCATATCTTGTGAATTTATAATTAGTTTTATTATAATGAGTTTTATTATTTTAATAAAAAGTAAAGTTTCTTTTTATTCAGTAATTAGTTGTTATCTAAAACGTGCCTGTCACACAGCATGTGTATCATTCATTTTTCCTGATAAATGAAAACATGAACTCAATAAAGTAGCTTGGTGACAGAGCTTAGTGCAGAATGCATATGAGAAATGAAAACAGGACAGGGTAGGTGCGTGAGAGCATTGGTGTGTGGCTGGGCCTCAGAATAGGGTGATGGGCTGGGCAGGCATGCCGGGCAGCATCTCTCTTTAGACTAGGGTGATGGGCTGGGCAGGCATGCCGGGCAGCATTTCTTGTAAGATTCTTATGCAGTTGTCTTTGCCGAATTTCCCAGTTCCCTCACTGTGTCTGTCGTGGTTCTTCCAAGTTCTCGGTGGGATAATTTCAACATCTGAGCTACTTTGGGATTTTGGTTTTATGGACTACTTTCTCTTTTGTTGACTGTTCATATTTCCCTTTTTGTGTTTGCCATATAACTTTACATTGCTTCTAAGTCATTCTGCATAAATAACAGAATAATTGCTTCTTTTTTGAAATTACACCTGTTTATTTTTGTTTATTTTAATTTTATTTTGTTGGGGTGGGGGTTGGCTGGTGTATTACCACGTGACCCTGGCAGACTGGACAACTTAAGAGGGTCATTGTTCTCCTTCCATCACAGAGGTCTCAGGTCATCAAACTTGTGGCCCGTGCCTCATCTCACTGGTCCCCAATGGCTACACTTCTCAATTCGAAGTAAGAGATAAAACAATGCTGATTTCTGTTTATGCTTTATTTCAAATTCACATTAATTTAGTTTTCAACTGTATTTAAATGCTTTGAAATTAAGTCAGGACTGTCCCCTTTACAGGGTTTTTGTATCTGAGTGTGGACAACAGTTCATATATTTTCGCAGGATTCAGAATTGAGTTACCATTCTTTAGAGTATTGGAATAGCTCTCTTTGGTATGGAGTCCCTGGCCATGTTTGGCTCTCTGAGGAGTTTCCTTGCTTTTGTCCTGCATCTTGCTTTTGAACCTTGAAGGCCTCCTTCAGAACCGTTCTCCGAACCTCAGCCTTGACCCAACTGCAGATCTATATGCTGTGAAGACACTGGACACCTGGAAGAGATTCTTTCTAAGTTTGCTTACTAAAGGGACTGTCAAACATATACATAATACACGCATGTCTGTGGGACTGCCTGTCTGTCCATCTGTCCGTTTATTGTCTTCGACACATTTCATGTCTCTCAGATAACAAAGTTCTCTCTACTTGACTCCTTGCTCCAACTCAACCAACTCAGAGAAAGATTTAGCACTTGAAGATAGAATGCTATGGGACACTCTAATATTTTAGCTCTCACTCTGCGCACTGCCTCTTTGCTTGTGGGGTATCACTTTCTAAGGATGGCAAATACTCAAGGGCAAAAGTTGGCAGATGGATGCTATTGAGTCTGTGGGTGGAATTCCTCCAATGATTGTCTACTATGGCAACCTACACATGGGTCTTAACAACCCTTAAAAGTCTGTGTCTAATTTTGTTTCTTTCTTTTCCTTACCTCATTCTCCTGGAATATTTCTTCCTCAGAGGTCTAGTGTCCCTTTTCTTTCACAAAAGATTTGGCTCATTCTTATTTTTCCTCCATATCTGGTGTTTCGAGACAGAGTTTCTCTGTACAGCCCTTGTGACTCACTCTTAAGATTTGTTTGTTTGGCTTTCATTATTTTCCCATTTCTTTGACGTGTTTAAAAACCTATGACCTTTGTAGCAAATCTGGCTTTTATGTCTAAAATTAGGGTGAGAGGCACACTCTCTTTAACTTTATCTGATTGGAAAAGAAATGCAAAACGCTGTGGAATTGAAGGCACCTCTCTTTACGCATGAGTTTAGGGCCAAAGGGTGCACATGACATGGGAGCTGGACAGTCCAGCTCTGTGTGCTAAGAGTAACTGGTTTCTTTGCCCTCTTCTTTATTGAGCAAAGTGCATTTGTAGCACTCAAAACAGGAAGGGAGCCAGAGCAGGGCATCTCTGTGACTCACACACTCCTTTTGCTGTCGTCAAATTCACATTTGGAAACATTCGGCAGAAATATTTAGGTGCTCTGAATTGGTGATAGCTGTCACTGACTCAGCCTAACAATCATGTCCCCCTCTGCTTTCTCTTTCCTACTCTTTTAGCTTGCAAAATGTTTTTGATTCTTAATGAAGATTGTAATTTCCTTTATTTTTCTTAATTTACAAATGAAGATACCTGTCATACCAAACTCTATTCTTTTCAAGTATTGCATAAGATAATTATACTAACAGTCTTTTATTTTCCAAATTTCATGTATTTAATTATTTTAGTATTTCTTTATAAATTAGTATTTTGATTTGTTTATTTATACTGTAACATTAATTCAATACAGGTTTTTAATAAAAATTCTACTATAGTTATTCAAACAAATCTAAATATATTAGTGAATATATATGATTATTAGCATTTAGGTACATATTTAATAGATTTTATCAACATAAAACCATTCATGTTACCCTAATATGATTCACATTCTGAGCCAGAGGGGCTTTTTAGTGCACTATATGCTCATACACATGGATAGGGCAGTACTCTGTTGTGGGAATGTCACAAGTCATCATAGTAATTTGATCAGGCCCCGCACCCTGATTGGATTCTGCTCGGACAAGGATTAAGTAGCAATTCCACACAAATTTATTTTCCTTTGGTGCATATAAATATCCTATTTGAGGGTTTGAAAATTGATATCTTGTTTATTCATTTATTTTCTTTTTTAAGCACTCACTTTCCAGATCCTCAGAGAAATTCCCGCTCCTGAGGTCTCCTGAAGGCTTCAGATAGATGAGTGTCCTCGGAATCGTGGAGAAAGGAATTGCACAGGAGTGTGATACACAGCCTTCTCCCTTTCTGATGCTTTCTGTGCCATGAGTACAGTTTAGTCTGGTTGTCCAGTGTTGGATGGGACCCAGTGGGCACGCTGCTGTACTGCTGATTGTCCAAGTACAGAGGGTATGTGAAATATCAAACACTATTGTGGAAAACTGAAATAATAGACGAAATGACTCATGAATGACAGTCCTGATCAGGTAGGCGTGAGACAATGTGCAGAGGCAAACCACAATGCTGAGAGTTCATTTCCTTTTCAGCAGGTGCTCCTTTAACATTGAACACGTGACCTGAGCAATAGAACCATCAGGTAAGATAAGCCCCCATAGCACAGACATGTACAAAGAAAAAATACACTCGGCAAAAATCACATTTTTACAAAGAAAACTCCTATTACCTGAGATCTCGCTTCAGCATTGGTACAACATAGCCTCCAACAGCATTAAACATCTGTTTGGTGATCACCTCCATCCAGACCCCAGAGGGAGCTTTCTCATTTTTGACCTAGCATTGGAGAAATTTGAAGATATTGCCTGATAATTGACAATGCTTTCTTGTGTAGGAAGGAGCTAGGAGGCAGGAGGACACTAGGAGGAGAGACATGTTAACTGACTTGCAAGGGCTTCCTTCCACATAGTGTGGCTGCAGTTTTTCTGCCTGGAAAGTCTTAGTAAGGAAAAGGCCTTTCATTATGTTTGCTTTCCTTTTCTAGTTCATGGTTCTTTAGGTTCCTGTGGAAAATAAGATAGGTCCAACTGGCACATACGGCTGCTGAGAGATTTTTAAATTAAGAAACCATTTTTGTTGAAAGTTGCGAAGATCTAGACATTATACCGGTTTCTAAAAGTGGCAAAGGAGATGGACATTGAACATAAGAATTGAAGATAATTATGGTTTTACTGAAAAGTAATGATTTACAAAAATTTTCAAAGAAAAATAACTGCAAATGCCATACTTTAAACAGTTGACTTTAATTTTCTGAAAATTTAACAATATGATATTTTGTAATGGCTGATGGAATGTCTTATGAGAAAATGACTTTTTTGGACAACATGAAAGAAATTCCATTAAAATTTGACAAATAAAAATAATGATAATTATTTTTAAAATATTATTTTAAATTAAATCATTCTGAGTAATATCTATTTAATTATATTAAATTATTATAATGGCAAAAATTAGTGTTTCTGAAGTATACTAACAACTATGCGATAATACACAGCTTAATAATTATGTAGTGGCTCTTTGTGTTTATTAGTATTTTATTATATACTCAAGCATTACCAGGAAATGTCTTTGGTTACTTCTCATATATTTTTAAAGATCTATTTTATTCATGTATGTGTGTGTGCATGTGTCATTTAAATCCTCCACCAACTCCAAATACCACCATAAAATTATGAATCCAGCAATGAAGTCAGACCTACATAATCCAATTGCTTCCCTAACACTGAGAACCAATGCTTTATAAGGGCCTTTGGGGCCTTCAGTGCAAGAACTTTTGGGGTACACTTTACATTCCACCCATAACAATTACAAACAATTTATTTTCATGAGAAAAAGAAGTCTACTACTTTAATATAAAATGTAGTCTTCTTATAACTGTGAATGAATGCTGGCTGATGCTATGAAATAAACCTGTGAAAGGTCAACTGGGTCTCCAGCACCCTGCTCTTGCTTTCTTTGCTTTTGGCCACCATGAACTGAACATCTTCCCTCTGCTGTCACTTTCAGTCATGATGCCCTACCTTACCACAGACCCTGAAACCCCAAGTCAACAAAGGACTGGAACTATGAACTGAAACGGACCTTTCCATTTCTAGAACATTTTTTCTCAGAAATTTGTCATTGTAGTGGAAAATCATGAACACAATAGTATTTGTATAATTCTCCCTTGCCTAGCCATTTAGTTAGTTGTAGCAATTTAAAGGTCTTTTTCTTTCTAGTATTTGTTCTTTTTTTTTTTTTTTGAGACAGGGTTTCTCTGTGGCTTTGGAGCCTGTCCTGGAACTTGCTCTGTAGACCAGGGTGGTCTCAAACTCACAGAGATCCGCCTGCCTCTGCCTCCCGAGTGCTGGGATTAAAGGCGTGCGCCACCATCACCCGGCTCTAGTATTTGTTCTTAAGAAAAGTAAATAAAAAGGCATTTCAGGTTTAGAGAAGCTAAGAAATGATTGGAAGATTTCATTATATACTTGTGCTGATAAAACACACTGTATTTTTGAGCTGGGATTGTTAGTAGTGAGAATAGAAATTAACATTAAGACGTAAAGAGAACAGGAGCAGGGAAAGATATTTAAAAAAGGTAATGCCAGTACAGATAATATAGTGGTTGTAGCTTTCTATAATTATTTACATTATATATGAACCAATCCCTGAAACCCATTATTTTGTACATTGACTAAAATAGTTAAAAATAAAAAGTCTTGAAGCTTCACTTGAATATTAGTTATAGGAATAGATTATATAAGAGTAAACTGAGAGTGAAAAGCAGAAGATGTGTGAAAATTAAGGATTTTTCTCATCATTGGAGATTTCTCTTTAGGAAGTTCTCAGAATCATATATCTTTATCTCTCTCTATGTATTAGAGTTATGTGCATCTTCATATTGACATCTAACTCTCTATTTATCTATCTACCTATCTTTATTTCTATATATCTACACACATAACTATCAACATACACACCAACCAACCACTATCTATACAGATGCCTACGGACTAGTTAGCAGACCACTAGGTCTTGTTCTAGCTTTATTCCCTTGCTGTGACAAACATTCTAACTGAAAACAAGTAGGGAAGGGTTTATGTGTTTGATACTTCAGGTCACGGTCCATCGTTCAGAGGAATCAAGCCACGAACTCAAGCAGGAGCTTGAAGCCAAAACTACAGAGGAATCCTGCTTGCTGGTTCATGCACAGGTTTAGACTTTGAGAGCTCTCTTATATAGCTCAAGAGAAACTCAGCAGGAATGATGCTGCCAACAGTAAGATGGATCATCCAAATCAATCAAGGCAACCCCTAGACATGGCCCAGGTCAATCTGATGAGGTAATCGCTCAACTGAGATTTCCTTTTCAAATGGCTTGGGGCAGGTTTGTTGACACACACCGTATGAATAATGTTTGCCTATTTGTGTTAGGTAATGACAGGCAGTGTTAGCCAAATACTCTGGAAAACTGCAAATGTTAATAAATGCTGTTCATTTAAATGCCCCATGCGACAGTGTCCTTTGCTTTACAGAAGCTTCTCAGTTTTAGGAGGTCCCATTTATTCAATGTTGCCCTTATGGTCTGTGCTACTGGGGTTATACATAGGAAGTGGTCTCCTGCACCCATGTGTTGTAGAGTACTTCCCACTTTCTCTTCTATCAGGTTCAGTGTGTTCAGATTAGTATTGAGGTCTTTAATCTATTTGTACTTGAGTTTTGTGCATGGTGATAGATATGGATCTATTTTCATTCTTCTACAGGTTGACAATCAGTTATGCCAGCACCATTTGTTGATGTTTTCTTTCTTCCATTGCATACTTTTAGCTCCTTTGTTCAAAATCAGGAGTTTATAGGTTTTTTAGGTTAATATCCAGGTCTTCTATTCGATTCCCTTATATGAATATATGCATATGAATATGACAGATTTTCTGTATTTGGAGTTACTGGATGTTGTGAGCCACTATGTGGGTGCTGGGAATAGAACCTGGGTCCTCTGCAAGAGAAGAAAGTGCTCTTAACTACTGGGACATTTCTCAAGCTTTGCAATTTGTTTTTTAATGGATTTTTATTTTATGATACTTGGGATTACACTTAGGAAATTGCTTTATGTCTAAAACCTTTACAGCTGGCGATTTTTAAAGTTGGACTAAATACATGGTGCATCATGCATCTATAGGGTCTAGAGACTGAATGTTGGGGGTTTACATCAGATATGTCCCTATGTGCTTCTGTTTCTGAATGCAAGGGGGCTAGTGGCATTTTAGGAGGGAGAATATGCAACCTTTGGGAGGTGGTACCATGCTGGCCTTCTGGAGCAGGTCTACAGGATAATAAGCAGAAAGTCATGCCCTGAGTAAGGGATAAGTTACTGTTCCTTCGGGGAGTGAAAATTGTGGGGAGGCAATTCCCACAGTAATTTATAGGGAGAGATCTATTTGGGAAGGTGCTGAATATCTCCTGAGACATTACACTAGCGTGATGACATCTGCTCTGCTGATACGGACCTTATGTGCCCTGCATTGACTTGATTTTGCATGACCATTAGCTGGGTGGGGTTGACATACACAATGTGTAAACACTGTCTCCATGCTAGAGAGAAAATGCAGAGAATTTGGACAACGTTGTCGTACAAATTAGGGTGAGTTGTTTGTGGGACAGGTTAGCAGGAGCAAGCCAGATAGTCATGAGAACAGAGAGACTGACCAGTTGTATGCTTGAAAGTTGGTGCAACTCCAACTAGAAAGTAGAAAAAACAACACTAATGATGGTAGAGTCACAAATAGAGAGCTGGGCCATGGCAGTCATCTTAGTCCAGTAAATGGATTTCTTATGGAGTGCTTCCCACTGGCAAGTCCAAGTTTTATTTGGTATCTAAAGGATGACTCATAGTCTCTGTCACAAGGGGAAATCTTGTGAACACACTGGGAGAAAAAGACCATGACCATTTCCTGGAACGGGCAGAGCAGCTTCAGGTGGGCTTGGGATGGCTGTGAGGAGTTTTCACTTTCTGTTGGCAGAGGAAAAACCAGACTATGAAGGATCCAGAGTCACTTGCCTTGGCAAGCACATAAAATGTTGATTCTGATAAATCTCAGTTTTTGCTCAGATGGTTTTCCCACCGTCCTTCTCATTTTCCCATCATATTGCAACAGCTCCTGAGTTACTAGGATTAACACCTTGGCCTTGTGCTGTTGAGAGGGCTCAGTGGACAAAATGCTTACTGTGTAAACATAAGAAGCAGACTTTGGATCTCTGGGAACGCATTCAACTATCAGGTAGGCATGGTGCCCTGCCTGTAACCCCAGAACTCAGGAGGCAGAGACAGGGTCTCTACGGAAAGTTAACAAGCTAGCAGAATTATTGACCTAAGTGGGAGACCTTGCCTCCATAAATGAAATGGCGATCGAGGAAGACATGCGACATTGACTTATGACCTCTACAAATGTGTCCCTCCTCACAAACATTGAAATACACATGCAAAGGAAAAGAAGTCTGTCATTTCCCTTTATATATTTCAGTAGAGTTTTCATCTTAGTATGTAGACAGACACCATGCAACAAGCTGCCTCGGGTAGCCAGCTATTGGCACAAGGTCCTGAAGTTTTAGGCAGAGAATCATTCCCTGGTGTACTGCTGACTAGAATCACAGTGTCACTCAGGTTCCCTTCATCTTATATTAAAATGATAGAAATAAAAGCCATGTCTGAGGGTTTCTATTGCTGTGGAGAGACACCACAACCATGGCAACTCAGAAAACATTTTTCGGAGCTGACTTACTGCAGTGATTTGCAAGAAAATGGCCCTCAAAGGGAGTGGCACTCTTAGCAGGAGTGGATTTGTTGGAGTAGGTGTGGTCTTGTTGTTATTGTGTGTTATTGTTGGGATCTCTTTTGTTCAAGCTTCCCTCATTGTGACCTTCAGACCATTTCCTGTTGACTGCTTGTCAAGATATGTTAACTCTCAGCTCCTGGTCCAGCACCATGTCTGCCTGCATGCCACTATGTCCCACTATGATGATAAAGGACTGAACCTCTGAACTGTAAGTGAACCACTCCAAGCATGGCAGCATGCAGGCAGACATGGTGCTGGGGAAGGATCTGAGAGTTCTACATCTTAATCCACAGGCAGCAGAAGAGGACTGTGTACCACAGTGGGCATATCTTGAATATATGAGACCTCAAAGTCTGTCTCCACAGTGACACACTTCCTCCAACATGGGCACGCCTTCAAAGAGTGCTGCTACACTATGGACCAAGTATTCAGACACATGAGTCTGTGCCGGCCATACCTATTCAGATCACCACAAACTGAATTCACCATAAATACATGTCATTGCAGAAGCACAGAGTAGGTGGTGGGAAAACCTGGACGAACCAAATACTTATGTTTATTTTCATTAAGGGATCTGGAAAGCATAACTTACTTTATCCCTTTCAGTATGTTTTTTCTTCTATAGCAGAACACCTATGGACAAATGATAAAGAATAGAGGTTTATTTAGTTCATAGATCTGGAAACTGTGAAGCCCCCAAATCAAGAGACTGCGTATAATGAGGGACTATTTTGAATGTAGTATACTATACAAAAGGCATCATATAGCAAGAAATCTTGAAAAGAGGGAAGCAGTAAAGGAGAGTAGGGGAAAGAGAAAGAAAGTATCTATAAAGAAAGGAGAGAGAAGAAGAGGAAAAGGAGGCCAAACCCTTGAGATGGGTTACCTGTAGGAACAGCATCAAACTACAGTTCACCCAGGTGCTGAGAGCAGTGGTTCTCAGCCCTCCCTGCTGAGACCTTTAACACAGTTCCCCGGTGACCATTTCACTGCTACTTCATAACTGTAATTTTGCTACTGTTATGAATCGCAGTGTGAATATCTGATCGTAGGACCTCTGGTATGTGGTCCCGGATCAAGGGCTGTTAGACCCCAGAGAGGTCAAAACCCACGGGTTCAGAACCACTGCTCCGGTGCTTCCTAATGCCACCACATAGCAACTATATTTCACTTTTTATTTCTGAAGTTCAAGGACAGCCCCCATACATAAAGAAGAGGCGACTTGGAATGTTAATAAGCTGTTCTGCAACCTTTAGTCCCTTTCTAACCTTCTGGAGATGGTGAAATTCTGTGTGGGAGTCTACTTTCTGAGAGGCGGATTACTCTGAAATTGGCCCACCTGGGGCATGGTGTCAAAGGATGGCATGTGTCCTCAATTTCCTATAGATTGTTCATCTGTGCATTCACACACGTTATCACTGGAATTCCTTTATCCATAGAAGTGATTGCTCTCATTTGAAAAGGGTCTAAAGGCAAAAATGTCCATAAGACTTTTATCAAGTAGATTCTAGAAATTGAGCCCCATCTTTCTCTATCGTGGGTATGGCAATAAAACTGAACAAAAGGAGAAAGGTCAATATTTCTTTCCCTGTATTTTGGGGATAGCATCAAACCGAGGGGAATGATATGTCATCTAAATAAGATTTTACAATTATCTATCTCTATTTATCTGTCATCTTTCTGTCTGCCTGAGTGTCTATCTATATCTGTTTTTGTGTGTCCTATCACTATGTGTGTGTACGCGTGAGCACACTCGCATATAAGGTCACAGGACAACTTGCAGGCATCAGCTCTTACACCGCGTAACCTAAAAGAAATGAACTCATGTGCTCAGACATGACGCATGCCTCTTGCTGGTTCTGAGTTTATATTTTAAATGAAACAGTTCATGGGACTAGAAATCAAACTTAATTTCAAGGTACATACTTGGAAAATTCTGTTGTATGGATTATTTTTCATTAACTTCTCTTTTATTACACTTTATTTGAGCCTGAGGAAGACAAAAGTTAACCGATTTTAATTGTTTTCTCTTGAGAATACTGTGACTTGGTAACAGTTTCGTTTGATAGATTTACAACAAATAAATAAATGGATATACACTCATTTCAGAGAGCCAAAGAGTACACTCTAAAAACTATGTCTTAAACTTCTCCAGTGAGGGGTCTCTTTGTGCTTTATGACCCACATATCTTGTGCATATTCTGCATATTCTTTCTTTCTTTTTCCTTAATTGAAAGAATAAAAGCCCAAAGACTCTTCAGGGGCACCACCGCTTCCAGTCCATATGTTATCTTCTTGTGCTGAGCTTTAATTTCTTTCTAATTGCAAAGTCAAACTTCTATCTTTTCTTATTTTAAAATCATGTTTCTGAATAATTTCCATTCGTGGAAGCATAAGATAACTTTTCTATGGCTCCATTTTCCTATCGAGTGTCTCTGCGGCAGTTGTCTTTTCAAAACAGTAACAAACCGGAAGCAGGCATTTGCTTAGCTCTTCCGGGTGGCGGCAGCCACGGGCTCCGCTGCAGCTCCTTCTGAAGCTTTATGAGGTGTAGAAGCTGATATTATTTTCCACACTTTATAGATAATGAAACTGAGGCCCAGGGAGTTTATCGCACTTGCCCAAGGGCATATAGCTAATAAACGATAAAATAGAGCTACAAACCAGGGCTGAGTTTTTCTGGTCCCCAAAATAATAAATCTTATGCGGTTTTTTTTTTTTGGACTTCATTTCTTTTCCAACCATGCTTTTGCTGTTGGTTTGTACACACACTTATCTCTTATTATGAACACTAACAGAGTGACAGTGTATTCCAGTAGTTGATCCAAGCTCTAGGAGTTAAGGTAGCCTCAATTTTCTGACTTGGAAATAGGAGATAATGACAAAATGTAACTCTTGTTAGAATGAAATGAATTAGCAGAGAAATCAGCCCATCATGGAAGCTACCCCCTACATCTAGATCTTGATTTTGCCCTATTAGTTTTGAAACTCTGGGCAGGTTATTTCGCATCTGGGCCTGTAAAGACAAATCGTCTCCCTTATTGATACATGGGAAGATTTACCTTGATAATCTCTTAATGATCTCCTAGAGTTCAAGTATCAGATATGCTGTCGTTATTGCTGCTGTCACTGGACTAGTCAGCCCTTGTCAGTGTCACCTCTTGTCCATTTGGTTTGTCCCTGTGAAAGCCTTCTTCCATCAGTCACTTCACTTACCTGCATATTCTGATGGCTTTGGGTGTTTCCTTCTACCTAGACAGAAAGGTTCTTTTACCCACTTGTTCCCAACCAGCCACTAAATACAGATATGTTTGGAATGTTGACTGTAAACTTCTGTTGAAATCTAATTGTCATGCCAGCAGGGAGGCTCAGTGGTAAAAGGCAAGCCTGACGCCTGGAGTTCGATCTCTGAAATCACATCAGATGGGGAGAATAGATCCTTCAAGTTGTACTTTGATCTTTGCACAAGTATGGTGACATTCATTTCACAGACACACACATACACACACATGCACACGCACATGCACACACACCTACACATAAATAGATATAGATAGACACATAAATAAAGAAGGAAATAGAAAGTAAATGCAATTATAAAATAAAAATGAGATTAGTTGCCATTATGACAGCATTCGGAAGTACTAGAACAATGGTTCTGAAACCTGTGGATGTCAACGCGTTTGGGAGGCTGAACCACCACTTCACAGGGACCACATGTTAGATTTCTGCATATCAGATATTTACATTATGATTTATAACAGTTGAAAAGTTACAGTTATGAAGCAGCAATGAAATGCTTTTCTGGTTTGGAGTCACAATGGCATTAATTATTAAAGGGTTTGAGCACTAGGAAGGTTGAGGACCACTGCTGTAGATTAGGAGGCTCTGACCACATCAGTGAACTATATTTTGATGCTGTTTCTGCAGGTTACTTGGGTTGTAAATTTTGCTCTGTTGAGAATACATGACATTTTTAGATGGTGAAATATGGTGGTTAATAAAATGACACATACGCACATTGTAACGAGAAGGTCAAGTGTTAGGATTGAAGTGGAATGCTGCCCATAACTGCATGTGCTTGATACTTGGTCTCTTGCTTGTTTAGGAAGTCTGAGAGGCACTTAGGAGGTAGAATCTGGCTGAAGGAAGTGAATCACCAAGAGCAAGCATGGCCCAGCTTCTCTTCCTATCTGCTCTTTACTGCTGACACAATGGAGCAGATGACCCAGGCTTGGGCCACCATTTTCTCCACCACAATCTATTGTAAAAAATAAGCCCTTCCTCCTTTAAGTTGACTTTTAGAATGTTTTTGTTACATTTACTTATTCATTGTGTGTATGTGTATACTGTCACTAGTTTTTGGAGATCAGAGTACACGGTTCTCAGCTCACAACACATGGGCTTTGGGGACTGAACTTGGTTGGGGTGTCCTTACTTATGAAGTTAACTCACACGAAATCGATTCTTGTCAGTTCTTTTCTTGTAATAGCAAGATAAATGTCACAGCAAGTGAGGAAGAAAGGAAGGCAGAATGAAATTGGAGTTATCTAGAGCAGATTCAGATAAGCCAGAGACTTGATGACTGTGAAGCTACCTTAACACAGTGGAGTTTGGAATTCCTTCCCATGTGATGGCAGGTTCTTACTTTCCCAAAGATCCTTTAGTTCATACTGGGTAATCACACTCCCTTCATCAGTGAAGCAGGGCACTGGGCATTTATACTCTGAATAGGTTGAAAATGAGAGATTTTGGAGTTTTTGACAGTAAGCCAGATGAGGATTTTAGTGGTTCACAGAAATGAAATATTTCAGTAAAAATCTATGTAAAAAACTGAAAAGGTTCAACTCCCATTTCCTCGGTGACACTCATGCTTCTGTTCTCTAGCAGGGGATTAGGGGACTTTTCCTTGCAGAAGCAAAGCAGAAGTGTGCATGTCGTAATTCTAGAGACCCTTCATAAACATGACCATATTCCATCACTTTATCTTAGAATAAAGCAGACCTGTCTCAGGCCTGTCCACCTCCAAAGTATAGGAAGTCCTTGTGTCTATCACATGAGTTAGTAACAGACACCTAAAACTTGTGAAGATGGAGAAAGATAAGGAGGTGAAGAAGAAGACAGATAATCTAGATAATGTAAAAATGAGGAAGACAATAGAGGGAATCATGAAAATGATCTGAAATTGACTTCCACCAGAAAGATAGACATGAAGAGTTGGTGGAAGAGATCCTGCCTTAGCCTGGGCTCGTTTTGCAAGCTGTCTAGGAATTCTGTATCAGTAAAAAGATGACCAATCTGACAACTGCATATCTTGAACTTACCCCACATAACTATGTGTGAATGAATTTCGTTGTTTTGCCTGGAAATGACACTGAGAATCTCTCTAGATGCTATTTGCATTTGAATCAATGACTGATTAAGAATATCTACCATTGCCAACACAGGTGGGCCCCCTTCAGAAAGCTCAAGGAGAGCAGCATGCAGAAGTGGGTGAACTTTGTTCCTTTCCTGTGTTTGGCTCTTGGAGCTTTTCCTTCTCACATGGCGGCCCTTGGTTAGAACTTACATAATTGCTTTCCTTAGATTCTCTGACTTTCACGCTTGACAGACATAACACCTCCAGCTTCTTGGTGTCTCCAGGTACATCATGGAACTCTCTGGTGTCTGGTGCATGAACCAGTTCTCATGATCAACCCTGTTTATTGTGTTCTCCCAAATAGTCCTTTGTAATAAAGGAAATCTTAGTTTGGAAATAATCAAGTACTGAAGGAATTAGAATACTCTGGTATTTGATGAGCACTGACAAAATATTCAAGATAGCCACATCCAGTCTACTTTACAGACTGATTAAACGAAACAAACACACAAACAAAATAAACCTCAAGGTGATATGATATATATATATATATGTATATATATATA
>NC_022009.1:89323045-89325545 GCF_000317375.1 Microtus ochrogaster | reverse complement strand
TTTCATATAATTTCATTGTTATGCAGTCTTAAAGAGTCATTTCATTAAGCGTTAGGTGGGAGTGTGAGAAACATCAAGTAGATCTTTTCATGAACCTCAAAATTCTTAAGCACCTGATATCCATTGTGATTTCTATTTCCATTTTTGTTTTTGGCTTAGGCTCCAGCGGTTGCTTTTGGACCCGCCAGAGTCCCCTGAGAACCTCTTGTGGGAACAGGGAGTCCAAATTTAGTGATTTAGTGGCTGCAGGGAACACAGTGACTGAGACTGGATGGGTGTTCGGTAGGGATGGGTAAAGAGATGGGGGAGGCAGGTTGTGAAGGACTTGGGGATGGAAGGAAGAGGAACAAGAGAAGCAGGAAGGAGAAGCTTCTCCTAAAGATGCCATTGAGCTCCCACATTATCCTTGGAAAAGACAATAAGGAAAGAAAAACATTATCTTTGTCCTGGAGCCTAAAGGTGAAAGCAATTCCAGAAAGGAGAGAAGGTGACCTTGCTGAGATGCTCTCATTCTGAGGCAGAATAAAAAGACAGGGAAATCTGAGATAGATAGAGATAGATGGAGACAGACACAGAGACAGAGACAGAGACGGAGACGGAGATGGATAAGATGATGGAGATGGAGACAGTATGGGAAAGGACAGAACGCCTCACTTTAGAGTCTGACTGAAAAATTGGGAGCCGAGTCCAGGATTTCATCATAATTATAACATTTGCTATAAAATTTGGTACATGTCAGGATGGCTGAGCAGTCTAAGGTGCTGTGTTCAGGTCGCAGTCTCCCCTTAGAGGCATGGGTTCGAATCCCACTTCTGACAAGATTTCTGTTTGCCGGGTGATGGTGCATGCCTTTAATCCCAACACTCGGGAGGCAGAGGCAGGCAGATCTCTGTGAGTTCAAGGCCAGTCTGGTCTACAAGAGCTAGTTTCAGGACAGGCTCCAAAGCAACACAGAGAAACCCTGTTTCAAAAAATAAAACAAAACAAAATAAACAAAAAATTTGGCTACATAGTGACAATGTTCTTTTTTTTTAAATCAAGATATCCCAAATAAAGTTAAAATAGCAATGAAACTTGCTTAAGGCCTCAATATATATGGCGTTTGAGTATTACTTTTCTCCTTTCAAACTTGTATTCCCATGTTTTTCTCTTTCAGACAAGAATTCCCATTAACAGTAAAAGACATGACTTAACCCTGCACAACTCTTGCGACCTTTGGTTTTATCTTATCACATTGCAATCTTATCTAAGTCCCTTCTGAAGCTACTCCATAATCTTGCTTATTTAAAACATGGAGGAAAGGATAAAAAGAGTTTCTAAGCATTATTTTGAGATGTGACTTGAAAGTCACTAAAATCATATATTGCCAAAACACATAAGCCCAGCTCTCCAGAGTCTATGCTCACATTTTTGTATATTCTATACTTCCTCGAAGCACCTCCCCTTTGCCTGGGCCTGTGTTTAAATTTATCTTTAAAGCAATTTCTTCCTCAACTGTGCTTCCTACTGGATTCCTCCACGAGCCGTTTCTTCAGGAAAATCAAGAATCCTGCCTCTTTCCTAACAGAGATCTCTTTAAAGAAGTGAGCGGGCTGCTGCAGGTGGCAGCGTGGAGCTGTCTCCAGATCCCATTCGACTGCTGTTTCCAGTTCATAACTAGGGATAACTTGCACACAGGCCAAGAACTCTAAAACAGCTTCTTCATCTCATATGTGGGAGGCTCTGAGGCAGGAGCTGCTTGGCTCCGCCGTGATGAACTGTGCTGGTTGGCAGGAACTACCATAATTACTGTAATAACAGCGCAGTTAAAGTTTAGACTGGGCAGGACACAGGCGGTACTATATTACCTGTACATGGTGCAACTTAAGTTTTTAAGAACTGCTTAACATTTTAAGAAATGCTCCCAGATAGTAAAAAAAATTACAGATTCACAATAAAACAGATTCAGACATAAAAGACCACACTGTTGGATGAATGTACGTAGGCTTGAGAGAGAGAAGAAAAAGAATATAGAGAATAAAGTTAATGGTTTTTAAAAAAAGGTAAAGTTTTTAAAGAGACAGAATACAGATATTTATAGATTAAGAGAAATAAAGAAAAATAAGCCACGTAGAAATGGAAAATTCACAGAGAGTCTGGATTATGTACATTGTGTTTTCTCTAAAATTTTTGACTGTGAAGGAGCTAAGTACAGAGAGACATTTCATTACATGGGCTGCCAAGCTAAACCAGAATTGATATAAGGGTATTACGATTTCAAAATTTGGGTCTAAGGAAATGATGCTTTGGAGAGGGTCTTCTTTTGTCTTCACAGAGGACCAGACCCTGTTCATTTCTTCTATTCCGATATGGTATGATGGACCACGCCCTCCTTCAGGGTTGCTGTGAACATCTTCAGAAAATTGCTTTGCTCAACTGCCAACTGAGATGACCCTGGCACACAGGTTATACCATGAAGCCCTCCTTCAGGGTTGCTGTGAACATCTTCAGAAAATTGCTT
>NC_022009.1:89268957-89321204 GCF_000317375.1 Microtus ochrogaster | reverse complement strand
TCCTCCTCTTCTTCTTCTTCTTCTTCTTCTTCTTCTTCTTCTTCTTCTTCTTCTATTCTTCCTCCTCCTCTTCTTCTGTCTTTATAATTTACAAATTAAATTACAGAGCAGCTTAATACAGCATGAGATGGGAAGGAGGAAGGAGAGTGGAGGGAGTTGATCAGCTCTGGACTTTCTTGTCTGCCTTTACCTTCTCTTGTGTGTAGTCAAGTCTTCATTGCTGCTCTCACCCAGGTTTGGATCAGGTGTTGGAGCACACATGTAAGATGGGCTCAGGTTCTGATGGATCCGGGGCCACCAGAGCTCTCGCTAGCAGTTATTCACAGGCATTGAAGGTGGGAATGAAGGCATTACCATAGGTGATAGTGACTAATGAGGCCACAGAAATTTAGGTAGAAGGTGGAATAGGCATCATAGGTCCAGTGAAGCTCCTCTTTATTATACCTGTAGAAATGCAGGAAGAAGATATGTATGGGCAGATTTAATAGATGCAAGCAGGATGGCAGGGTCCAGTTCTCAGGGTAACGGGTCAACTTTAAACTATTCAACCATAACTGTGCAAGTAGTTCCAAGCCAGAAAGCTGCAAAGGACCAGGAACACAATGTACCACGTCCACTCCTTTGCATGGAATATTCAGGATATCACTGGTGACTTCCACATCCAAGGAATATAGAGTGTCATCATGGGAAGCTGCAAAGGACCATGGGCATAATGTATTGTGTTCAGCCCTTAGTACTAATGTTCAGGATCTCATTGGTGATGTACACATATATTGATTATAGAGTATAGTCGTGGCTAGGAAGTTCTTGTCTTAGTTTCTCAGACATGACAGCCAGGTGTTCTTCCATTATCTGGTCTCCTGATTGGGTGACATGGAAAGGGTAAGATTTCTATTGGAAAGGTATTAAAACCCCAGGACAGGGGTAAGGAGGTCCCTCCTAAGTCCATCTAGACAGCTGCTGTGCAACTTGGGTCCTCCTCCCTCTTTCCTAGGAGAATAACCACCCACAGTGAGTTGAGAGCCTGAACCTGAGAGCAAGGTGGTAGGAGAGCCTGAAGAAGAGGGTACATGATAAGATGTGGGAGTGTGAGTTACCAGAGAAAAGGAAAAGATGGAGAATTGGATGGATTAGAGTGGGACCAGATAAGTGGGAATGGTTGAATTTGAGGAGAAAGCTGGGCCTGGGGTCAAGCCTGGTAGGCACAGAGACAGAGGTCAAGGCCCAGCCCTTGTCCTCACCCAGATGGTATGTGGTGTTCTTCAGGTGAGAGGAGCCTTCTATGTCCCATTTTCTCACTAAGCAGCATGCCCCTGAGCCAGCTTTGTGAAGGGGAAAGAGAATCACCTCTGCTTCTTGATGTGCACACAATGACCAACTGTCATTCCCCACATGACTGACTGAAGCTTTGGACTTTGAGACCAACTAAATCCCCCTTTCAGTTGCTTTTGGCATGCATTTTGTGACAGTAATGTGGAAATTAAGTAAAAAGGCTGGTAACACGTAAAGATGAAATATTCATAGAGTCTGAATTATGTATATTATTGTGGTTTTTTTAATTTTTTTTTTACTGTAAAGGAGCTAAGTGCAGAGAGATATTTCATTGTTATGAGCTGCTAAGCTAAACCAGAATATATATTTTAAAGGTATCATGATTTTAAAATTTGGGTCTAAAGATATGTTGATTTGGAAAAGAGGTTCTTTTTTTTTTTCACAGAAGATGAGAACCTATGGATTTCTTCCAGACTAATGTAATTTGATGCACCAAACCCTTCTGAAAGGTTGCAATGAACACCCCCAAAAATACTTTACCCAACAAAAAACAGGAAGCAGTTTGGAGAGAACTGCACCCATATTCCCAAATATTGTCTATGAATGTTTGTTTTCATTTAAAGGGAGATATGCTATAGAGATATGCATTGGTATAGATCTTACTCTATTGATACAAATTTAAGATCAAAGTTGTTTTATATATACATGCATATATATATTTCTGTTATTTATTAAGGTGTTTGTGCAGCTCATTTAAAATTGTAATCAATAATTAAGAAAAATAGGTTAATAGATAATCATTTATAATAGTCAAGTTTGTAGTTATATTAGTTAGATTTTCAAGATGTACAAAGATGTATTTCAGATGGAAAAGCATTCTTCAAACCTTTCAACGACTACAGCAATTCTAGAAGACGACATCCCTCCTCCCAAAAAAAGTTTGTCCTCATTGTTAAGGACACCATTTAGGGGTTGATTATTACTTGTATAGGGTTGGGGGTTGGGCTAGAAATTATGTAGGCTAAGAGATCTCAAAAAAGAGGGAAAACTGAATGGAATAATAGGTAGATTAGTGTGAACTTACACTAATAGTAGTAATAATAATAATAATAGAGTGAATACTTGTGAGCTATTATTTATGGATAATTTATATTACATTAGTGTCAAATTACTCACAATAATAATAATAATAGTAAATAATAATAATAAAATGAGTTATAGAGTGAATACTGTGAGCTATTATTTATGGATAATTTACATTACATTATTGTGAACTTATTCACAATAATAATAATGAGTCATAGAATGAATACTTGTGAGCTATTATTTTGGATAATTTACATTGGTATAGTTTTTTGTATGTTGATACAAGTTTAAATTATATTTCTTATATTGAGTATGTTCCTATTTCTGTTTATAATATTTGTACACCTATGCAAAGTTATTTTGTCAGATTGCATGCATGCATGTTTCTACCTCTGCTTAAATCTTTTTGTATATTGATACAATTTTAGGATATATTTATCAAATTGCATTATATATTTCTACTTCTGATCAAGATATTTATACATTGTTTACATTTTTAAGTCATTGTCCTCCCTTACTGCACAGTTGTTTATATATTATTTAATATTCTGATATGAAGTCTTAATCTTTATAGGTATTAAGTATTATAGGTCAATAGTCATTCATGTTTGTTATACTTTTAGTCAGACCAATTAGTTTCTTTAGATACAGTATTTAGCTTCTTGTGTCTTCAATGGGGTTGAATATTAGATAGTAGTAGTTAATTTCCTCTTATGACTTGGCCAAGTTATTTATAATATGTCTTAGGATAGGATAATTATTGAAACATTTGTCACATGTATTTTTGCTTAATATTATTTATGCTGGCTGTAATTCTAACTTTATACTTTATATCTGTTCCTAGTGTACACAGTTTATATTGGGTTTGAAACTCTCTTATTTAAACAAAAGGTGGGGGGGGGTGTTGTGGGAGCTCTTTCAGCCAATATAAATGCAACTCTAAAGTGTGTGCTCACTCTCTCTTGCTTCTGGCTGCTAGATTCAGTTCCTGTTCCTGTCTGTGCAGAGGACTGTGATCTAGGACTGTGACCTATAAGTCTACCCCTAAACAAATAACCCTTTATTATACAGAATTCTGAACTAGTGTGGGATTATTTTGTAACTTCCATCATCACAGATACAAACCCACAGGAATCCTAAAAGAAACAAAAGACAGATTCAAAGGTTACAAAGTGCATACAGCTGGAGAAAAAACCGGATACATAGTGGCTAAAGTGATGAGATACTCTCTTTTGAAGAATATGGAATGCTTTCCTTGTGCGGATGCCTGTGATCTGTTCTTTCTAAGAGGAAGGGAGGCATGTTGGATTTATAAAGGGGGAAGCAAAGCTGGGTCTGTTCAGGAGCTTGGTTGATTAGATAAATAGAAAAGACAGGAGACAAGACTTTTTTACACCCTTTCATCCTTAAAAAACGGATTCAAATGTATCCTTTCAGGATGAAGCTTCTCAGTATTGAGTGCTGAAGGGAGACAGCCCTCATCACACAGGGAAAAAATGAGACAGCTAGGAAAACACTAGAGGCCAGAGTGATTGAAAATCGAAACAGCTAGCCCAGAAAAACACGTATGAACTAAGGGGTGCAGAAAGACATATATGTAGTGGGACACACAATAAATAGAAGCTGGGAAGTTCTCCCACAGTGCCATATACTGTCAGACATGCACCAGAGGAAACTTTGCTCTTAGCTACTGTACTAGTCAGAACTCTCTAGAGCAACAGAATTTGTAGAATGAATATCTCTCTGTATAGAAAGGGAGTTTATTGGGATGAATCATAAACTGTGTTTCTGCTAATGCAACAATGGCTGGCTCTGAATAAAAAACCTAAGAATCCAGCAGATGCTCAGTCCACAAGGCTGGTTGTTTTAGCTGGTCCTCAGTATATTCTGGAACCATAAGAAGTAGGCTCTAATGCCAGTGAAAGAATGGGCTGTTAGCAAAACCAAATAAAACAGGCAAAGAGCAAAAGTTTCCTTCTTCCATGTTCTTATTAGGCTTCCAGCAGAAGGCATAGGCCAAATTAGCAATGGGTTTTCCAGTTCAAAAGATCTGGATTAAAGATGTGTCAAAGACCCTAGAAGTAGAACTTCCCACTTTAAATTAAGTAAAAATCTCTCACAGGTGTGCCCTCAGTTTTTGATTTTGGTTAATTTCAGATATAGTCAAGCTGACAAGCCAGAATAGCCACCACAACCTCTTTTCATGGTGTCACTGCTAGGGACATCATGATGCCCCCAAAGAGAGACACAATACTAAGATAGTACAAAACTATTAGGGTGCATACCTTTCTTTCTGAGATAGGGTTTTTCTGTGTAACAGATCTGGTTGTCCTAGAACTCACTTTGTCGTAGACCAGGCTGGCCTCAAACTTACAGAGATCCACCTGCCTTTACCTTCCTAGTGTTGGGGTTAAAGGCATGCATCACAACTGTCTAGCTAGGATGTGCAAATATTAAGCAGTTAAGAGTAACAAAACTTGCGAGGCAGTTGGTGTATGCCTTTAATCCCAGTACTCAGTAGGCAGAGGCCAGCGGATCTCTGTGAGTTCAAGGCCAGCCTGGTCTACAGAGCAAATTCCAGGACAGGTTCCAAAGCTACAGAAAAACCCTGTCTCAAAAAACAAAAACAAACAAAGAGTAACAAAACTTACTTTGGAGACAGTGTAGATCCTCTAGAAGTGTGGTAAAATCAGCTAGTATGAAGGAATAGGAAATTTATGAAATTTAGTCTGGTGTTCTCTGTGCTCCTCAAGGTTAGTATTGATACAGATGTCACTCAGAGAATAGAAGTGGCAATAGAAAAGATGGAATATATAGATATTGAGAAGAAAAAAAATGTTAAGATTCCATGAATATTTGTTCCAAAATCAGCACATTAAAGACAATTTTAATACTGGAATGTAAGTGACCAGGAAAATTTTCTGTGGGTGATGAGAGGGGACAAAATATGAAGATTAGATCATCTTTGATCCCTGCACTTAGGAAGTTTGAAACAGGATGTTTTCAATACCCAAGCCAGAAAGGATAGCTTTGTTAGATCCTGCCTCAAAATAAAAATGAAAAGAAGACACAGCTTAGTGGTAGAGTTCTTGCTGAGCCTGTGCATGGTTCTGGATTCAGTCTCCAGTAACACACACACGCAGACAGATACACACACATATACACTAACAGATAAAGTCAATTACTCAATTTAACCAATGGAGAGCTGTGGTTGATTAAGCATTTTAGGCTTTGCTACTTTGTATCATTTAAAAACCATATCTACTAATATTTGTCAAATCCTAATTTTGGAGGCTTATGTGTCTAGTTTTATTTTTTTCCAAGCCAATAGACAATATTTTGTATATGAGTCTGCATGAATTAATTAAGCTTGACTGTAATGGTCTTGACCTGGTTTCCTGGCAACAGATTTCCTCCACTTCTGTGAAGTAGTCTTAGAGCTAAGGACTGGAATGGGAATGACCTTGGAGACAAAGTTCACCCACCACTGATATTCGTCCTGTTCACAGACTGGTCATAGTCACAACAGAACTCTAAAACCTTTGCGGAATAGAAAAAGGGGTGAAACATCAGGAAATGATACACCAAGACAGTTGCCAAGGAAGTAAGTGTAGGGGGAGAGAGATGATACAAGGCTTGGGAGCAGTGCTTTGGTGTGGGATGTCCTTCTGAATGTTGTGAGTAGGTTTCATTACCATTGGTTAATAAAGAAGCTGCTTTGGCCAGGCAGAATACAGTTTATCGTGGTATATTGTTTGTGTTTTAATAAATAAAGCTTGCCTGAAGATCAGAGGGCAAAGAAGTCATACTACTCAGCCCCACAGGCCAGGGAATGGTAGCACATACCTTTAATCCCAGGACGCAGGGTTGTTCGTGTTTGAATCAGTCTAAAAGAATAGTGATCCTGGCATTTTGGATCACACACTTTTAATCCCAGCACTAGGGAGGTGGAGACAGGAGTGATATGGCTGGGCAGATAGGAATGTAAAGGGGAAGAGACAGGAACTCAGTGGAGTGTGGAGTCTGGGGATTCATGGAGACAGGATCTTGCTTCTTTGGTTTAAAGATTTGGTAGAGGTAAAAGGTTGCTTTAGTAGCTGGTTGGTTTGCTTTTCTGATCTTCAGGTTGAACCCCAATATCTGTCTCTGGGTTTTTATTATTCATGCTAAAACAGTTAGGTGGGAAATGTAAGCTGAAGAGAGCAGGAGAAAGAATCAGAGAGACACCAGCAGCTAATAGAGAAACAAGGTGTGAGGTAACATGCAAAGAGCCTCGTGGTCAAGTACAGACTATTAGAAATGGATTACTTTAGTAGTAACAGCTTGTTAATAAGAAGTCTGAGCTAATAGGCCAAACAGTTTTTAATTAATATTAAGCCTCAGTGTGCACTTCAGGAACTGGCAGGCAAGAGAGAAACCTCCAGTTACAGTGCTTGCTAAACTTTAATGTTTAAACTTCAATAACTCTCCTTAGGGAGTTATTGAAAAGCAGATGCTTCGGAGAAGGCCCACTTCTGTATTTCCAAGAGTCTCCATTGCCTGTGTTATTCTGGATGTCCTGCTGTCTAAGGACTCCATTCATGTTCTTTGACAATAAGATAACACCACTTCACTTTCTTTAGAATCAGGTTACTCTGTTGGGTCTATTAAGGTTCAAATCTACAAACTTCCAAAGCACACTCATATATATACATTCTCCCTTGCTAAGAAGGCCTATCTAAAATACTGTCAGAATCGCATTCTCTCTTTCCGAATCACTTACGTTTGCTTTGTCCTGTCTTACACTGTTGCATCCCTCACTAGCATCTTAAACTCTTAAATGATTAAAGACAGAAATTGTGAGTCACTTCTAATGAGATAAACAGATTACAGCTCATCTTTTGGAAGTTCAAAGAAGGCACTCAACTTCTTTCTTCCAAGATTCTTGGTCTTAGCGAAGAAACATCAATTCTTCAAGGGTTGAAGTTTCCATATGTTAGCACTTCAAAAAGATCTTCTCTTGTGTTTGTATCTAAGAATGGTATTAACTGAGCATAGAATGCTGGTGATGGCTACA
Source organism: Microtus ochrogaster (assembly GCF_000317375.1). Classification (NCBI taxonomy): domain Eukaryota; kingdom Metazoa; phylum Chordata; class Mammalia; order Rodentia; family Cricetidae; genus Microtus; species Microtus ochrogaster. The sequence continues at coordinate 89,313,790 of NC_022009.1, read as the reverse complement.
ACAGAGTGAGACAGAACAGAGCAATATGAATGAACCCGACAAAATGAATGGCTTCCTGCCTGTATTTCAGCAGGAGAAGACTGCTTTGGGTTAATGTGTGGGACCTTTCCAGTGTAGCTCAAGACTAATTCATATTAAACTGAAGTCTCTGAGTTGACAATAAGGCAGAAATACCATTTTTATTTTGAAACACATGGTATCATTAAGTATTTAAAATAGGGACCTGTTGTTTTAGATCATTCAAAAAAAAAGATGAAAGTAAACCTATAGTAAATGTGTTTGAAACGTTTTGTTTGCGGTAGGTATACATATCTTTATGGAACTTACCATTATTAATAAAATGTTGATACCTAGACCATTATTTTCATCTAATCATTTTGTAATTTATTCTTTTGGTTCAGTGTTGATTATTGGGAAGAATTATACCAAAATAACAAAGGAGAATGCCATTTTAAACTATGCTTAAAGATAGTGGCTTTTGTGTATGCATTTGTATCTGGTTGACCATGAACTGGGCATTTGGAAAGGGAAGATCCTATAGTCATCTTGCACTGCTTAAGTGTTAGGTAAGTGAGATGAGCTAACATAAGTTAGTAATGTAAAATAATCCATATAATCTATGTACTCTTGAGGAAGTTTAAAGGCTGAAGTTAAAATATCTACAAAATTGAATATATTCTTGTATAGATGCTTAGTTGGTCTTTATATATATTTTCAAATAGAAAGCCTTTATTATAATATATACATTCTTAAACATAATCTGCATTATAAATGATATTGCCAAGCTATCCAAAAGTCAGATTTGGAGACGTTTTGAATCCAGAATATCTTTCTTCAGGGAGTCCTCTCTCTCAGAAAGCTCACAATTTATTAAACAACAGGAAAATTGAACAGAAAACGTTAAAAAAAAGAAGTGGCAATAATGTTAGTCATTTATACTAATGAATAACAAAATGATTGTTGTACAGTTGAACCAAGGTCATGTATAAGTGTGGCATGGCATGAAATGACTTGGTATGCTCACAGTAGCCAGTGTACAATGGGGTGATTGACAGGAGGGGGCATTCTAAGAATGGCCATGATGGTACTGGCATTGAGGACTGATTAACATAGATTTTCTCAGCCAACTTTCTCCTATAAAAACAGAAAACCAACAGTGATGTGTACAACATCTGTTTGTTGTTTTAACATGCCAAGACAGGATGAGATTTTCAGTTTGAGTAACAGGGCTTTAAAAAGCTAGGGAGAAATGTGGCACAAAATTAAGAAACAAAAATATTTATACAAAGAAACCTTCACAAGAAATACTGTGACTGAAAATAGGTTGACAAGAACCTTGATGGAAGAGCTGAAAGAGACAGACAACAGCATTACTATTTCATATTGTCATGGAGTGACAGGTAGAATTCAACTGTGATGTGGTACAGTTGACCTTCTAAGAAGACGATTTTTTTTGTCATATACATTCCTGCTTGTTAGTGTTGTTTGTATGAACAAACAATGGCATAGAAAAAAAGAAGGGTAACAGACAAAGCATCTAAAGTGAGGAAGGTCCTCTATAAAGAAAAAACAATGTAGTTATAAGAAGCATAGCAAGGAAGCCACCTGACAGAATTTATGTGAAACTGTGTGCGTGTATGTGTGTGTGTGTGTGTGTGTGTGTGTGTGTGTACAATTCAGAAAATTAATATTTATAGGTCATTACCAACAACAATTTCTTGACTTCCTGTCCAAATCTGTTGGTTAGGATTGATTCACACTTAAAGTAAATCTTCCACTTAAGTAGGCTCTAACTCGCTGGGGTTCTCCTATACAGTCTATTTCCGTTTTTGACAAGTCTAATTCTATGGTTGGCAATGAGGTCAGTAAACAATACTGAGACACAGGTGGATATATGCTGCTCACGGGATGGGACCTGAGACCCTCCTGCCCTTGAAACTTCTCACATTCTTGATTTGGATCCTAAATAACCAACCTGTTACCATCCTACCTGCCCACTGCCAATGCCTCCTACTGTGTCCCTATGTTCACTTCAGACTCGTATCTGCTATTCAGGGGCAAGCCATATCACAACAACTGCAGGTCATACTAGTCTGAAGAACAGGAGCAGGTCATGCCAGTCAGAAAATCACATAACTTAGACAGAGACTCACTGCTGGACTAGAGGTCATGTCAGTCACCAGAACTTTGGCAGAGACACTTCTGGACCAAACGTCAAGTTAGCCTCCAGAACTCCAGCCACAAATTTGGACAGAGACTCACTGCTGGACTAGAGGTTATTACTTGGCCGAAAGAAATCCAGGCTACAAAACCAGAAGTCCAAAGAGGAGATAGAAGGCTAGGAAGAAAATACCCATCCAATGAAGACAAAGTCAGAAATCAGCACCTAGACCTATAATAATCCCTAACCCAGATGTCTAAATGCCAAGATAAGAACAACAATAGCCAGGGCAATATGTCACTACAAGAGCCCAACTATCCTACTACAACAAGCCCCACATATTCCAATACAACTGAAGCCTAAGAAAACGAGCTCAAAATAATATATATGAAGGTGATAGAGGTTCTTAAAGAGGAAATAAATAAATCCCTTAATGAAATATAGGAAAACATAGGCAAACAATTAGAGGAAATGTATAACAAAAACCTATAAGAAAAAAATAAGAAAACAGATGAAGAAAATGAATAAAAGTGTTCAAGATTTGAAAATGGAAATAGAAGCAATAAAGAAAACACAAACTGAGGGTATTCTGGAAATTGAAAATCTAGGTAAGGAAACAGGAACTATAGGTGCAAGCATCACCAACAGAGTACAAGCGATGGAAGAGTGAACCTCAGTGTTGAGGACATGATAGAAGACATAGATACATCTGTAGACAGAGATTGGGCCTTCATTTTCTGGACAGCCAGATGTGCAAAATCATGCAGACACTATATTAATTGCAACACTTCTTGGCTAATAGCTTAGGCATATTCCTGGCTAGCTCTTATATCTTAAATTAACCCATTTTGATTAAACTGTGTATAGTTATGAGGCTCTGGCTTATCAGTAAGGTTCTCATGTTCTTCTCCTTCCACAGCTACATGGCTTCTCTCTGACTCTGCCTTCTTTCTTCCAACATTCGGTTTAGTTTTCTTGCCTATCTCTATGCTGTCCTACCATAGGCCAAAACAGCTTCTTTATTAACCAATGGTAATAAAACATATTCACAGCATATAGAGAGAAATTCCACATCATATATCGATCAAAGAAAATGTTAAACTATAAGTTTTCTGACACAAAACATCCAGAAAATCTAGGACACTAAGAATAGGCAAAACCTAAGAATGATAGGGATAGTAGGGAGAAAAGAATCCTACCTCAAAGACCCAGAAAATATTTTTAATAAAATCAAGAAAATTTTTTCCTAATCTAAAAAAGAACATGCTTATAAAGGTACAAGAGGCTTATAGAACATCAAGTAGAATGGATCAGAAAATAAAATCCCCTTACCACATGATAATCAACACACTAAACATATAGAACAAAAGAAGACCATTAAAAACTGCAAAGGAAAAAGGCTAAGTAACATATAAAGGCAGACTTATTTGAAATACACAAAACTTCTCAGTGAAGATTCTAAAAGCAAGAAGGGCTCAGGCATATGTCTTGAAGACTCTAAGAGACCACAGATACCAGCCCAGACTACTATGCCCAGCAAGATATAGACATAGATATAGATATAGATAGAAACAAGATATTCCATGACAAAGTCAAATTAAAAACAAAACTAGTGATATGAGATCCTATTAAATCTTATTAATAAAAATCCAGAGTCAGATGTTGGGGTAAATACTGAAAGATCAGAGAAGTATGGGGCCAGCTGAGTCACCTCCTACCTCTCCAACTCAGACCAGAAAGAACTCAGTTCCTGTCTCCATCCTGCCTTATTACTTCCTCTCTGCATCCATCTTTGTCACTTCTTGTCTGTCTGTATAATCTTTCAGACCTCTATGGTTAACTCGTGACTAGCTCCACCCTCTGATCTCCACATATGCTTTATTTGTCAGAACAGAAATAAAATATCACAACATTTCCTCCTTTTTGTCTAAAATAAAAAGAAAAGGCTTTATAACGAACATAGAAAATCTATATACAATAAGCATAATAACTATATACAGATATATACAGGCAGTACGTACAAAGTGCTGCTCCTAATTCACTTTCAATCTTGTATTACCAATCCAAAAATCTTTTGATGTCTGTCAACCCTCTAAACTTTATACTACTTTGTGTCAGTTTCTTTTCTGAATTCGTTAACAAGGAAAGACTACAAATATCACTATCTAGTCTTCAACTCCATCACAGATTGGAGAAGGAAATATTATTAGCTAAGTAAATGGAAGGTATAAGAAAGTGACTTTCAAAAAGTATGAGAAATGACAGAAAGAGCTGGCTGCCTGGACAGTCACCCAGGGATCCTCTATAACATTCAGACACCCATCTTTGGCCTACAGGCCTAGAATATATGACAGACTTTTCTGTGAAACAGGGTATTCAAAGGGCTGCCCTACTTTGTCATGGTAAAGTCTGGCAGTCACTCTCTTTTGTGTCCTGCTTGTCCAATTTGGACAGAATACTCTCAGCAGATGAGGTAAGGGACGTTTCATGCCCAATGGCTAACTTTTGATACAAAGAAAGTTTTGTAAGAAACTCCACATGGAGTTTCTTTGATGCCTACCATCTTCTCTGAAGTAGATTGGTACTGCCAGGAGAAGACATGTCTCATTGTCATAAAAATAAAGAAGCTGTTATTAAAGCTTTTTAAATTCTATATTCTGTAGATCTCTAAAGTGTTTGAAGACTACCTGTCTACCTAAAATATATCTCTGACCTTGAAAACATATCTAACATGCCTATAAGTTTAATTATAGGTGACTAACTACTAGTCTACACTTTTTTATTATATTAAATAGTTTATGATAAAATTTTGAAGGACTAGAAATTTGCATTAAATTGTTAAATGAGCTGTATAGGGACAATTTCTTGAACAAGAGTAGAAACATATATACAATATGTTCTGATAAAAATGTTACATTTGCATCAATATACAAAAATCCATATGAATGTAAAACATTCAAAATTTGTAATAGTACATGTTCTTTCAGTTGAAAAATGGATTCAATAATCTTCCCTTTTATTCTATCATGTTTATAACATATATACAGTATGGTAAAAGTAAGCTCAATTTTGTATAAATATACAAAAACCAAGCCAATGTAAAGTATTTAAAACTAGTATTTGCTTTTATTATTTAAAAGTAGATTCAATAATCTACCCTATTATTCTATAATATCTATATCCCCCTTGTTTTCTTTTTAGAATGAAATCCATGAATTTAATCTCCTTTTTCAGCTTTTTTCCTGACTATTGCCAACAGCAACAGGGAACCAACCCCTTAAACAATGACAAATATTCATAACCCATTGAACAACCAAAAAGCATCTGCCCCATCTCTTGGAATTGAGGCTGTTATGTTCTTGAAATTACTTAAAGCTCTCTGGGGGTAAAAGCACCTTAATAGTCTCCTGAAAAAAGTTTAATTCTCAAGTCCTAGAAGAGTTAGATGTATCATTTGTTGTCAATTTTCATTTAATGAAAATGCAGGGTTTATCTTGTCATGGCTAGAGTAGTCTGTAAGACTGAACCATCCAGCTAGCCACCTTGAAACTGTCTTGAACAGTTTGTAGGCAGTGTTTGTCAGCTTAATGGCATTATCACAAACTAGGTGGAATCATCATTTTGGGGCCCCATAATCATATTCGATACTTCAAAGATGGCTGTTAGTCATGGTCTTGGTTCACTGCAGAAAAACATTTTAAATGTCATATGCAGCAAATCTCAAATAAGTTAAAGGATCAATGTTTGTCATGTATATCCAGAGAATAAAAACTTAATTCCCAGTTACCTGATAGAAACTCTAACATAAAATCATGTATAGGATGCTAGATGAAGCCTTTTTATAGAATAAGTTAGGATTCTACATGACGATTAATATCATGACATTATAAATATATACATATATATCATAAATTTTGAGATATATTTATACCTTATGAAAAAGTTTTAAGGAGACAAAGTAAAACCAAAGAATCCAAAGAATTATGAAATAGTAGCAATAAAATAATCTTTAATTTTGGTTTTTCTTCCATTTCATATCATGTGGCTCTTCTAACTTGAGACAGAGAGTTTGGATTTTCCTTTAATAAGCATGCTTGGGTTTAGAGAAGGAGAGAGCCATGCTACAACTCCAAATCTAGCTGTAATTTTTAATTGAACTGGAACTACAAAAAGATTGTTTGCATTGTATGTTTGTAGAGAATGGCAGAAACAAACATTTGGAAAGATTTATGAAATTTTATTCTATTAGAACTGTGATATACCAATAAGCCCATTTATGCTTCATATTGGGAAATTTTTATGAGTGATTTGTTCTTTTTCTTTAAATGTCGTATTTGCCTAATGGTCTGCAGATTACTTAGCTGGATGCCTTCATTCTCCTGAAAGACAAAAACAAAATCCCACCCCAATCCTAACTTTGGGGAGGTTCCCTTTGGGCAAGTTTGATTTAGTTTAGATATTAGATGGTCATGCTTTTTGATGAACTATCACCTCTTCTAATCAAGAGATCTCTCTTGTTCAAACCAAAACTTTTTCAATTTTGATGGTATCCTTAGCTTTTCTTCTCCTGTGGAAACAAAAACAAAACCCCTTCCCAACATAAAACATATCCTGGTTTCCATTCTGAGGTCAATACATTTTTAAAGTACATAGAGTGATTTAGTTCAGTAGCTTTTCTATTGTCCAATGTGTCTCCATTGACATTGACAAAGAAAGGAATCTGTCGTTCCCTTTCTCACTACTGTTTAGAAAATTTAAAGCATTATGCAGTCAATTTCTGGGAATCTTTATTGCTCCTTTCTTTTTATTAAGCATATCTTTTAGAGTTCAATTTTACCTTTCTATAACTGCCTGACCTGTATGATTGTGTAGTATACATGTAATATGCTTTATATTATAAGATTAAAAAACTGTTTCATTTTATTAAATACATATGCTGGAGCATTGTCAGACTTTATTTTTATAGGTATACCCATATGGCCATATGATGTGGTGTCATATATCAATCTGTTGATTTCATTGGTTAAGCAATAAAAAAACTGCTTGGCCCTCATAGGTTAAAACATAGGTAGGAGGAGTAAGCAGAACAGAATGCTGGGAGAAAGAAGCTGAGTCAGGGAGTCACCATGATTCTCCCACTCCAGGCAGACGCGGGTTAAGATCTTTCCTGGTAAGCACATCTCATGGTGCTACATAGATGATTAGAAATGGGTTAAGAAACTGAAACTAAAGGGCCAGGCAGTGTTTAAAAGAATACAGTTTCTGTGTAATTATTTCGGATAAAGCTAGCTGTGTGGGCGGCCGGGTGCCAGGGACTCAGCCCCGCTGTTCCTATTACAACAGCCATAGCATCTAGAAAATGTGTGATTACAAAATCAGTCTTTTCAGAACTCAAAGCAATTTCCCATTGAAATCCTGAGTATGTGTCTATAGTATGGTGTATGTCACATTTCTCTAAATTCTATAAAATGGAACTCATCCACCTGCCATATTTCTTTTCTTTGAGTCTCTTTTGGGTTATATCCTGTAGAGAGTGGAATTTGGTTGTATAAAGAAGAAGTAGGACATTTTATTACAATTTCCCTGGCTTTTTGCCAAGTAATGGGAAAATCTTTCAGGCCTTTGCTATTGATATGATGTTTTTGTAAAATTCTGAGGCGTCTAGCACATTTACTATCAACAGCTGATCAATTTCCTCATGACCTTGTGCTAGAGAACCTGGCAGAACCATGTGGGATTTAATATGGGCTATATAAAAGGGATGATTTCTATTTCTGATTATTTTTGTAATAGAATAAATAAGAAAGCCAATTTTGTATAATTTGGACTAATTCAGCAGTTTCAATATGTAAAATATCTCTTTCTGCATATTGAGAATAAGTAGCTATGGTAAGAGATTCTGGAAAATCTAATAGTACCATGAGAATAGTATATAGTTCTGACTTTTTTACTTTTTTGACAGAATCATAGGAGCTTTGAGACACACACTCAAGTTTCCTGATTTATAATATGCCTTTCCTGATTTATTTGCATCAATTTAAAATGTAGGAGCTCAGATATTCATGTTTCCTTTACAATGTAAGGAATGATCAGCTAGTTCTCTTTATAAATTGAATTATTTTGCTTTTGGGATATTTGTTGTTAATCTCCCCTCAAAAATTACTTCAAATTCTTTGTAAATTTTCATTTTCTGCCCATAATGAGTCAATTTTATTATTAATAAAAGGTACTAAAATTTCTGCTGGATCTGTTTCTGGTAATTGATGAAGTTTCAATTTTCCTTTTTGAACCAACTCAGAAACTTTTTCCATATAAGCTTTTAATTTTTTAATCAGTTTATGTGGTAAAAATATTAAGATTTAAAATATCCATTTTAAGATAATATCCTCCCTCTTTATTAAAACTGTTATAGGGAATTCATGGAGCATAAAATAACCAGAATGAAATTAGGTTCTGGTTCCAAAATGATCCACATGTGGATCTTGTCTGTCATTTTTTCTCTACAAAACCAATTCTTTCTCAGCTTTAGCTGATAATTATCTGGAACTATTTATGTCCTTATTGCCTTTCAAATTTTGGAACAAATTAATAAGTTCTAGATTTGTTACTCTAATAGTGGTCAATAGATGTGTCACATCTCCCAGAAATCTTTGAAAGTTATTAAGAGTCTGCAATTGATCTCTCCCAATTAGACCTTTTGGGGTCAAATTTTTTATAGAATTATTTTATATTCCTTTTTTAAATATCTATTTACTTATTATGTATACAATATTCTGTCTGTGTGTATGCCTGCTGGCCAGAAGAGGGCACCAGACCCCATTACAGATGGTTGTGAGCCACCATGTGGTTGCTGGGAATTGAACTCAGGACCTTTGGAAGAACAGGCACTGCTCCTAACCTCTGAGCCATCTCTCCAGCCCCCTCATTTTATATTCTTAATAATTAATAAAATCCCCTCTTTGTATTTTGTCAAGAGCAACTTACAATACCCAGCAAGGCAAAACTTTCTTCAAACATTTTCTCTAAAGTATATATATTATAATCAGCTAGTAAGATATTGTCCATATAATGGTAAACCATAGACCGAGGAAAACACCTATTATTTGCAATGACTGACATACAAGATATTGGCACAAGGTAAAACTATTTAATATTCCCGGTGGAAGAATCTTCTGTTGCTATCTCTGAACAGGCTGAGAATTATAAATAGGCATTATGAAGGCAAATTTTTCTCTTTACTTTTTTGTAAAGGTATAGTAAAGAAAGAGTCCTTTAAATCAATAACTCTAAGAGGCCATCCTTTAGATAATAAAGAAGGAATTCTGGGCTGTAGAGAACCCATTGGCTGAACCATCTTATTAACTGCTATTAGATCTGTTACCATTCTCTATTCTCCATATTTCTTTTGAATAACAAATACAGAAGAATTCTAAGGGCTACTTGTTTCTTCAGTATGATGAACATTTAGCTTCTTCTGTACCAAGTTCTTCTAAGTCCTGTAATTTCTCTAATGTTAAAGGCCATTGCTCAACCCATACAGGGTTGTCCATTAGCCATTTTAAAGGTAGGACTGTTAGTATTTTTGAAAGATGAGCAGCTGCTGTGCCCTGTTCATTTACAATCTGAATAGTTGGTCACTGTTCTTCATAATACCTTTTAATATGTTTCCCAGAAATATAAGTTAATTTACAGTTTTTTTCTTATACTGGAGGAATGTTAACTTGGATATTCCATTTCTGCAACAAATCACATGTGTAAACAGAAAGTATGCTTTTGTTTCCTGGCCACCCAGATACAAATAATCATGCAAAAACTTTATTAATTACAACATTGTTTGGTCAATGGCTTAGGTATATTTCTAGCGCACTTGTACATCTTAGATTCACCTATTTCTATTAATCTATGTATTGCCATGAGGCTGTGGCTTACTGGTAAGGATCTGACATCTTTCTCTTTTGGCAGCTACATGGCATCTGCCTGACTCCACCTACTTTTCTCTTCTATCTCTGCTTTGATTTTCCGCCTTGCTATATTCTACCCCGCCATAGGATAAAGCAGCTCCTTATTCAACCAATGGTAATAAAACATACTCACATCATACAGAGGTGTATCTCACATCACATGTCCCCATAAATTCATGTTATGCTAGCCACATATAGCTTGAATTTTCCTCTTTGTCTTCTGAACCTATACATTTGACTCTTTTATGTTCTCTTGTACCTGAGATAAAGTTTCAATCCCTAAAAGCTGAACATTTACCTCCTGCAATTTGGATATCAAGATTCTTGTGCAATTAATATCTCATCTGCACCTATGTATATAAGACTTTCAATGAGTCTTTGATCATTTATTGGAGTTTGCCAAAATATTTGCTTTATGATTTTTCCTGAAATTTTTATCTTCTATAGCTGTTCTATCATCCAGAGCAGTATGCTTTCTTACAATAGGCATTAGGTTCATAAATTGCTTTAGGAAGGAGTTTCTTCCATGGTGACAGGGGAATGACTGAACCAAACTTGACATGAGGGCCTGTGAGAGGCCCCTCACAGCATTTCCTGATGGTAAGGGTTACCTTGTCTATCCCTTGTTGATCTACATTCAGACTTTGTCATGGTGCCAAATGTAGCTGGAGGCTTTTCTGTGTCCTGCTTAGTCCCATAGCTACTTATAAAATAATCACTCAGAGGGTTAATATTAAGTGTAATTGGGTGACTGGTAGCTCAGGCTTATTACTGAATAGCTCTTATACATAAATTAACCCATTTCTACTAATCTGTGTATTGCCTTATGGATCGTGGCTTATTGGTAATGCTCTGGCATATTTCTCCTCCAGTGGCTGCTGGCATCTCCACTGACCCCCACCTTCTTTTTCCCTGTATTTAGTTTGGCTTTCCCACCTAGCTATATTCTGCCCTACTATAGGTCAAAGAGGCTTTATTCATCAACTAATAAAAGCAACATATATTTAAAGCATACAGAAGAACATCCCACATCAAACTAGCCCTTCAGTTGGTGCTAGTAGGAAAAATCCAATGAAGGAGATTAGCTATACTCATGAAAACAGAGGAAATAAAATAATCTCACATCACCAAAACCAAAAGAAGAGAAACATCACACACACACACACACACACACACACACACACACACACACCTAATGATTTAACAATAATTTGTGGCTGCCTTGGGCAACGGACTCAGGTGGTCTTTGGGTTAACCCCACACTGGGTACCAGTGGTTACATGAAACCTCAAGAATATTTTAATGGTCTCAAGAATTTACTTAGTTATAGGATAGGTACAAACACTCACTGATACAGAACAAATTAAACACAGCTGCTAATCCAGCTGCCTTTATCCAGTTGCTCTGCCCAGGGGTAAAGAGCACCAGCCGCAAGCTGTTTCTCTCCTTCTGCTCTGCTTTAATGACCAAGAGAGTATGAGAACAATGGAGAGCAAGCATGTGACCTCTCCCTCAGCTTTTAAGCTGTGTTGTAGGCAGACAAGACCACACCCCAGGTCTGTGACCCAAAAGTTATTGGTTAAATGGATTGAAATCCCACCACAATTGGTCATTAATATCTCTCAATATCAATAGTTTCAATTCACCAATAAAAAGACAAAGGCTAATGGAATGGATGTGAAAGCAGGATCTATTCTTCTGCTGCATACAAAAAGAACTGACCTCAAAATCAAAGATAGGCATTGCTTCAGAGTAAAGGACTGGAAAAATATCTATCCAAGCAAATAGACCCAAGAGAAAGCTGATGTCGCTATTCTAGTATCTAACAAAATAGACTTCCAACCAAAATTAATTAAAAGAGATGGGTAAGGACACTTCATATTCATCAAAGGAAAATGCAAACATGATGACATTTCAATTCTTAAAAAGTATGTCCCAAATGCAAGGACACCCACATTTGTAAAAGAATCATTACTGAAGTTTAATTGATACATTAATAGTGGGCAACTTTAACACCCCATTCTCACCAATGGACGTATCATTTAGATAAAACTAAACAGAGAAATATGGGAGCTAACAGACATTATGAACCAAACTGACCTAACAGATATCTACAGAAATTTTCACCCAAGCATAAAAAATACACATTCTTCTTGGCATCTCATGGAACATTCTGCAAAACTGACCACATATTTGGTCACAAAGCAAGTCTCAACAGATATTATTAGAAAATTTAAATAATCCCCTGTATCCTAACAGATGACCACAAATTTAAGCTGGCTTTCAAGAACAACCGAAACAACAGAAAGCCTACAAACTCATGAAAACTGGACATTTCTTTATTGAATAACTATTGGGTCAACGAAGAGATTAAGAAAGAAATAAGACATCCTAGAATTCAATGAGAATGAGTGTGCAGGGTACCCAAAATTATAAGACACAATGAAAGTGGTACTAAGAGGAAATTTCGTAGCATCAAATGCCTTCATAAGAACTTGAAGAGATCTCATACTAGCAACTTAACACAATACCCAAAAACTCTATACAAAAAGAAGCAAACACACTCAAGCAAAGAAGACAGCAGGAATCAACAAAATAGAAACAAAGAGAAAAATACAAGAATCAGTAAAACAAGAGGTGGTTCTTCCAGACAACCAACAAAATATACAAACCTTTATCCAAACTAACTAAAAGACAGAGAAAGAATACCCAGATTAATAAAATCAGATGAAGACGGGGACAAAAGAACAGATGCCTAGGAAATTCAAGGAATTGTGTGGCTCTGGCACCTTGTTCTTCCCTCATCAGTTCACCGGTCTAGCCTCATGCCAGTGGGTACCGCCCTGGAGCCACTTTTGCCCACCCCAGCTCTGGAAATTCATTGTATCCACCTATGGCAGGTGTTTGTACCCAGTGCCAGCTGCTCATGTGCTCAGCTGCATGTGAAAGAACTGTACCTCTGTTCGCCAATCCTACTCAAGAGACCACAGTCACCAGGGAGCTGTTTCTTCCACATTTCAACCTTTTTTTTTTTGTTTATTAGCTTTCTCAGGCCTTTGTGGATATATGTGACCCGATATTTGGCACCGTTTGTAGCTGTACTTTTTCGTCTAGAATGCCAGTCCACAGATAATAATATGGAGACTTGCTATTAATTGAAAAAGCTAAGCCTTAACTTAGGCTTGTTTCTAACTAGTTCTTCTAACTTAAATTAACCCATTTTAAATTCTACATTCTTCCAAGAGGCTCATTACCTCATTTCCATACACCCCATGATGCTTTCTCTGAGTGAGGCTGGTGACTCAATCCACCTTTTTTTCCCCCAGCATTCTCTCTCTGCCCAGAAGTTCCGCCTATCTCTCCTGCCTAGCTATTGGCCATTCAACATTTATTAGACCAAATCAAAGCAACACATCTTTACATTTTATACAAATATTTCACAACAGTCATTATTTGCAGATGCTATGATAGTATACATAAGCTGCTCCAACAATTCTACCCAGGAACTCCTACAGCTGACAGACATCTTCAGTGAAGTGGCAGGTTACAAGATTAACTAAAAAAGATCAATAGCCCTCCTATATAAAATGATAAATGGACTGAGAAAGAAATCAGGGAAACAACACCCTTGACAATAGCTACAAATAATATAAAACATCTTAGTGTAACTCTAGTCAAGATAATGAAAAATCTGCATGACAATAACTTCAAATCTTTAGAGAAAGAAATTGAAGAGGTATCAGAAGATGGAAAGATCACCCATGCTCATGGATCAGTAGATTTAGCATAGTAAAAATGGCCATCTAAGGCCATCTAACCAAAAGCAATCTACAGATTCAAAGCAATCTACAGATTCAAAGAAATTCCCATTAAAATCTCAACACAATTCTTTACAGACCTTGAAAGAACAATACTTATCTTCATATGGAAAAATAAAAACTCAGGAAAGCTAAAACAATCCTATACAATACAAAAACTCCTGGAGGTATCACTATCCCTGATTTCAATCTGTAATAAAGAGCTATAGTAATAGAAATGCATGGTACTGGCATAAAAACGGAAAGGTTGATCAGTAGAATTGAATCAAAGACCCAGACATAAATCCACACACCTACGGACATTTGATTTTTGATAAAGAAACCAGAAATAAACAATGGAAAAAGAAAGCATCTTCAGCAAATATCCTTGTCTAACTGATGTTTACATGTAGAAGAATGCACATAAATTTATATCTATAATCCTACACAAAATGCAAATCCAAATAGATCAGACCTCAATGTAAATACAGGCACACCAAGCTATCTGATAGAAAAGAAAGTAGGGAAAAACCTTGAATACATTGGCACAGGAGAAAACTTACTAAACAGAACACCAAGAACACAGGCACTAACATGAGCAATTAATAAATGGGATCTTATGAAACTGAAAGCTTCTTTAAGGCAAAGTACATCATCAATAATATAAAGCAGTAGCCTACAAAATGGGGCTCCATTTTTTCACCAACTCCATGTCCAATAGAGGTCTAATATCTAAAATACATAAAGAATTCAAGAAACTAGACATCAACAAACCAAATAACTCAATTTAAAATTGGGTACAGATCTAAACAGATAATTTTCAATATAAGAAACCAAAATGGCTAAAAAAACACTTATAAAAAATGTTCAGTCGGGCAGTGGTGGCACATGCCTTTAATCCCAGCACTCGGGAGGCAGAGGCAGGTGGATCTCTGTGAGTTCGAGACCAGCCTGGTCTACAAAGCTAGTTCCAGGACAGGCTCCAAAGCCACAGAGAAACCCTGTCTTGAAAAAACCAAAAAAAAAAAAAAATGTTCAACATCCTTAGCCATTAGGGAAACGGAAATCAAGACGGCTTTAAGATTTTATCTTATGCCTGTCAGAATGGCGAAGATCAGAAACACAAGGGATCATTCATGCTGGTGAGGTTGCAAAGCAACTGTCCTCCATTGCTGGTGGGAGTGTAAACTTGTACAGCCACTTTGGAAATCAATATTGCAGTTTCTCAGATAATTGGGAATGAATTTACTTCAAGACACAACTATACCACTCCTGGGCATATTTGCAAAAGACACACACTCCTACCTCAAGTACACTTGATCAACCATGTTCACAGCAGCTTTGTTCATATTATCCAGAAAATGGAAGCATCCCAGATGTTCCCCAACTGAGAATGAATAAATGAATAGTAACTTGAGGCCAATGCCATGAGAGCAAGCCTGTTCCTGACACCACCTGGAGGCCAAGAACCCAGAGGCTTGATAGATGAGAGACCTATGATAGAACCAAACATAGCTCTCAATAAGTGAATAAACAAACAAATGAATGAATGAATGTCAATGAAGTGATTCCTAATGATAGGAGCCTAGCATAATTGTCATCAGAGAGGCTTCCTCCAGTAGATAACAAGAGCAGATGCAGAGCCCTATAGCCAAACATTAGGCAGAGTTGGGGAATCCTTCAGAAGAAGGGGATGAGGGATTATAGGAACCAGGGTGGTCAAGAACAAAAAAAAGGTAAAGAACCCAAAGAATCAACTGACCTGAGCTCATAGGGGTTCACAGAGACTGAACCAACAATTAGGGAACTTGTTTAGGTCTGGTTGTGCAACTTTTTGTTCTTGTGAGTCTCCTAACAGTGAGAGTGGAGGTTGTCTCTGACTATTGCCTGCTCTTGGGAGCGTTTTCCTCTGACTGGGTTGCCTCATCCAGTCTTGTAACTTGTTATACCATGTGTGGTCGATATCTCCGGGATATCAGCTACCAAATAATTATGGAATACCAGTTTCTGTACAGCTTCTAAGTTACTGTTGTATTATTTAAGAATTCCAACTGCAAGTAGATTAATTCTGCTATAAATGGAAAAGTTTCTAGGGGGAAAATTTAAAACATATATAGGAAGAAGGATCAATAGTTTTTCAAAGCACTTGCAATAACTTATAAAAAAAGCGAAATGCGTATGGAAGCTAAATAATATGATGAATCAGTACAAATTGAATAGCCTCAAACACTGCATTTATTCATATGCATTTGCATAATCCAAAAACCACCACACTCCCAACCTATGTTACATAATATCAATTTTTTTTTTCTGGAATGGGTTTCTCTGTATAATACTGGCTGTCCCAGACATTGCTTTGCAGACCAGGTAGGCCTGAAACTTAGATATCTGCCTGGCTTTGCCTTCTAATTCCTGGAATTAATGGCATGGCCACCACAGTCCAGCACAATGGGATATTTTTAATGACAATAATTGAAAGAAGTTTCAGTGAGTCAACAATGATTTTCTTATGATTATTTTTTTTTGTTTCAAGGTTCCCAGGCTTTGTTATGATACCATTATTCTTTTAGCATCCAAAGTCTCATGGCCATCTGTTAATGCAAAGAGCATTTAGTCCATCTCCAAAGTGTCAGCAGTACCATCTCATTTAAAAGCACAAAGTCCCTACAAAGACTCAAAATTAGCGCTTAGCTGTGAGAACCTCTAAAGTCAAATCACAAGAAAGTTATCTACTTAAAACACACAATGATATAGAATACAGGTTCTCATTTCAGAGAGCAAGAGTGCGGTAATATTTTGTTTGTGATCTAACAAATAAAGCTAGCCTGAAGATCAGAATGTAGCTCTATCCACTAGTTAGTCATAGAGGCCAGGCAGTGGTGGATCATACCTTTAAACCGAGTACTTGGAAGTCACAGGCTTTTAATACCAGAAGTAGGTAAATGGAGACAGGAAGGGATATGGCTGGGCTGAGAGAGGAATATAAGGCAGGAGGAGACAGAAGATCAAGGTTGTTGTAATAAGATTGGCAGGCTGGGCTGTGTCCCACCACCCGGCTAGCTTTACCCGAAATAATTACACGGAATATGTATTCTTTTAAACAGTGCCTGGCCCATTAGTTCCAGCCTCTTATTGGCTAGCTCTTACATATTGACCTAACCCATTTCTAATAATCTGTGTAGCCCACGAGGTGGCTTACCAGGGAAGATCTTAACCTGCGGCTGTGTTGGGAATGAGAATCATGGCGACTGCCTGACTCAGCTTCTTTCTCCCAGCATTCTGTTCTGTTTACTCCACCCACCTAAGGGTTGGCCTATCAAATGGGCCTAGGCAGTTTCTTTATTAATTAACCAATGAAAGCAACAGATTGGAAAGAAATCACTCCCACATCACAAGGTCTTCAGTCTGAGGATTCCTAGAGACAGGATACCCTTCAGTAGAGGTAAAATGTCTCTCTAGTAACTGGTTCCTTTACTTCTCTGATTTTTCAACATTTACCCCAATATCTGACTCTGGGTTTTTATTATTAACAAGACCAATTAGAATCCATGTAACAAAAGAGGGAATAAAGAAAGGTTACAATTCAACCAAGGCTGGAAGCCAGAAACAATCACTATGTTCTGTAGCTGCATGTTTAGTAGTCAGGTAAAGAGGCTATGTAACTTCACAGTGTAGTTCATATTCAAGACACAACAATACTCATAAAAACAGCAAATGGTATGCATAGTTTACAGAAAAATGGAGTATTTTTTCTAAACATAAAAATATGCCAAGGTTAGCTGTAGTAAGCAAACTTAAAATACCCATAAATAAGGCTAATCTCCGAGGATCTATGGAAACAAGGAATTCAAGATGAAACAAAGCAATCTATCAAGATTGATAAACAAAACCAAAGCAAATCTGCCTCCAAACACATGGTTAACATTTCTTTTACTACCGTAAACTGGTTATGAGTAATTGCATATAGCCTAAAATGTCCTCCTTGCTCCCTGGTCCACAAATTACTTTGTAACTAATGCTGTGTGATCAGTAGTATCACCACCTCCCAAGTCTTTTTAATACACATCATGGTTGAAGTGCTGCTCAGAGCAGGCACAAGCAGTCAGCTGTAGGTACATTGTTTGTCTTCAGCCTGTAATACTGCATGAGACTTGGCAAGAATGCTACGAGAAGGAAAGACTTGGGCAGTAGAGAGGAGTGAGTGGCCGAGAAACGAGCAAGAAGACTAAAGCCTGAGGACAGTGTGTAGATGGAGCATAGAAGAGCTGGCCGAGGATGCTGGCATTGCTGCCACCTAGACTATGCAGGACTACAATAGAAGCAAAGGTGACCTCACAAGCACAGTGGTGGGGCTATGATAGGAAGTGAAGATGAATGGTAAGAGATACTATAATTTCTCATTAGAGCAACTCTTAGGGAAGTTTGTAAATGAATAATACCGAGAATAAAAGTTGGAAGCTAACCTGAAGTTAAGAATTTGTTTTTATTGTTTCAAATTTTATTTACTTTTAAATACATTTTAACTAAAACATAATTACATAACTTCTCCCTTTCTTCTCTTCCCGCCAACCCCTTCTATGTACTTTGTACCCACTCATCTCATCCATATTTTCAAATTGATGACTTCCCCTTTTGTTATTCACACACACATACACATCTGTGTGTATATACATTTATATTTATATACATATACTGTATTTATATGTAAACTTACATGAGTACATACATATATACACAAATATGTAAATACGGTCTACTGAGTTCATTTTTGTTGCTGTGTGTATATGTTTTCATGGTGTAGGAGAATTGTCTGTATTCTGTCAGTCATGTTATAAATAAACGGTGATTGGCCAGGCAGGAAATATAGGTGGGAAAACCAGACAGGAAGTAGAAATGATGTAACGAGAACAGGAGAATTCTGGGAAGGAGGAAGCTGGTTCCTCTCTCTCCTGCCCAGCCAGACCACCGAAGCAGCAGGATGTGAGCTGCCCCACTGAAAAAATGTATTGAGCCACATGGCTAACGTAGATCAGAAAAATGGATTAATCAAGATATGAGAGTTAGCCAGTGAGAGGCTAGAGCTAATGGGCCAATCAGCTTATAATTTATGGAGACCTATGTGTGGTTTTCTTTGGGGCTAAACAGCTGGGGGTACCAGCTGGGACAAAAACCACCACAACAAACAGAACCCTGCCCCCATTCTATGCAGGCCTGGACCCTCCATGTTACATTTTCAGGGTAACCACTGTGGAATGGATAACCATAAAGGAGGCTCATCCTGGAGAGAGGCCAATCATCTCTGTCTCCACAGCCATTAGTTGCCTGCAGTTTTTATTTAGGGGTGGGAAGTCCATGAGACTTTCCTCTTCCCAGTTAGGATGTCTGTTGATATTGCCGTTGCTCAGGTCTCCTTAACGCTGCCATTTCTGGCTGGTGAGTCTCCTAGCCCACCTTCTGGCATCCTAAATCTTACAATCTTTCTCCCAGCTCTTGTGTAGTGTTCCCTAAGGAATAGATGCAGGGGCTGTGAAACAGATACATCCGTTGTCACCGGATCCTCATGTACTGGATCACTGGATTGTGCTCAGTTGTAGTTTTCTGTAATGGTCTCCTTGTTGTAAATAGAAGGTTTTTTGACAGCTGCATTTGTCTGTGAGTCTAAGATTTAAAGCTGTGCTGGTTTGGTAAAGTGATAGCTGTAGATCTCCTCTTAGATCATGACCTCACTAGCTCTGTGTAGTGAGCCTGGATTCTAGTACTAGAAATAATTTCCCTCCTGTTGAGCAGGCCTTCAGTCCAGTTAGACAACTGTCGCTCACCATCATTCTGTGAATGGCCCTTATTGGCACTCTTACAGATATCTTGCTATACTGGTCATTTCTGTGTCACAGACAGGTAAGACTTAATTGTTTCCCTTGGCAATTTTCGCAGTACTTTCTGATAGTATGGAAGCTAGACGACAGAATGGAGGCTTTCAGACTGGATGCTTACTGAACCACCTGAGTCCTGTAACCAAAGTGTAAGACTTTAGCAATAAGGCCTTACCTTCAACCTCTTGTGGGTATCCATGGCCTCTAGCAATTGCTTATATTATTAGAGGGAACTGCTTGGCCATGAAAGGAGGGTTTTGTGCACATTACTAGTGTTTTTGTTATTCTATAGATTTTGTGTTGGAGCACTGTTAGCCCAAGGGGCATAATCTTGTTTTACAGATTCATGTATTTTATGTAATTTTAGGTAAATATAAAGTAATATGATTCCTTGAGGCTTTATCAAACACCCTTGGTTCTGTGTTCTTCTTACTCATTTACTAAGCCATAAAAGAACTTAGTGTTATAAGTTATACATTGAAAATAAAGAAAACACCATTCAATTTGCTCTTTTAAAGAACAGCTTTGCAATGACCCAGCTCTTTGTTTCATTGATTCTTTGTATTGTTTTCTTTGTTTCTGTTTTATTGATTTCAGCTCTTGATTTGATTATTTCCTGTCCTCTACTCCTCCTGGGTGAGTCTGCTTCTTTTTTTTCTGGAGCTTTCAGGTGTGCTGTTAAGTCACAAGTGTGAGTGTTCTCTGCTTTCTTTGTGTAGGCACTTAGTGCTATGAACTTTCCACTTAGTACTGCTTGTGCCTTCATTTTTGTTGAATTTTAGGATGTCTTTAATTTCTTTCTTTATTTCTTTCTTGACCCAGGGATGGTTCAATAGAGCATTGTTTAATTTCCATGTGTTTGTGGACTTTCTGAAATTAGTCTTGTTGAATTTAAGATACGGGGGTTACTCCAATTTTTTGGTATCTGTTGAGGTTTGTTTTGTTACCAAGTATGTGGTCAGTTTTAGAGAAGGTTCCATGAGGTGCTGAGAAGAAGGTATATTCTTTTGTGTTTGGGTGGAATGTTCTATAAATGTCTGTTAATTCCAAATTGAGTCATAATATCTGCTAGATCTCTTATTTCTCTGTTAGGTTTCTGTCTTGTTGACCTGTCCATTGGTGAGAGTGGGGTGTTGAAGCCCCCTACTAGTCGTGTGTGGAGTTGGATGTGTGATTTAAGCTTTAGTAATGTTTCTTTTACATATGTGTGTGCTCTTGTGTTTGGGGCATAGATGTTCAGGATTGAGACTTCATCTTTTTTTTTCTTCTTTTCTCTTTTTTTTTTATTGAGAAAAGGAAAAAAAAAGAAGTTTCCCCCTCCTCCCAGCTTCCCATTTCCCTCCCCCTCCTTCCACCCTTCTCCCCCTCCCTCCACTCCTTTCCCCCTCCCTCTCCAGTCCAAAGAGCAGTCAGGGTTCCCTGCCCTGTGGAAAATCCAAGGTCCTCCCCCCTCCGTCCATGTCTAGGAAGGTGAACATCCAAACTGGCTAGGCTCCCATAAAGCCAGAACATGAAGTAGGATCAAAACCCCATGCCATTGTCCTTGGCTTCTCATCATCCCTCATTGTTCATCATGTTCAGAGAGTCCGGTTTTATCCCATGCTCTTTCAGTCATAGTCCAGGTGGCCTTGGTGAGCTCCCAATAGATCAGCCCCACTGTCTCACTGGGTGGGTGCACCCCTCTTGGTCCTGACTTCGGAAATGTCTCTGGATACCATGGGCCTATAGGCTGAAGATGGATGCCCCAACGGCACAGAGAAACTTTGGGTGACTGTCCAGGCAGCGAGATGTCTCTGTCATTTCTAGAGTTTTGGATTTCTTGTTTAGTTAGGTAATATTATATTCTTCTGGAGTCTTTGATAAACTTGAAGAATGGTTAGTTATAGTTATAGTTTTCCATTGTTATGATAAAAGATAAGGTAGATATAAATATTGTAACTGTAATTTTTGCTTAATAACTGTTTTGTTATATGTAATTTTGCTATGTTAAAGTCAAAGCATTCCTTTTTTTTGTTTAAACAGAAAAAGGGGAAGTGATGTGGGAGTGTCATATATCGATCTGTTGATTTCATTGGTTGAGTAATAAACAAACTGCTTGGGCTCATAGTTTAGAACATAGGTGGGTGGAGTAAACAGAGCAGAATGCTGGGAGGAAGAGGAAGTGAGTTCAGACTCGACAGCTCTGCTGTCTGGAGCAGAGACGCCATGCTCCCGGCTCCTGGGTAGATGTGGGTAAAGCTCTGCTCTCTGAGACACACCCGATGAAGCTCCGACCCAGGATGGATGTAGGCTAGAATCTCCCTGGTAAGCTACCTTGTGGGCTACAGCAGATTATTAGAGATGGGCTAGTCCAGGTGCTAGAGTTAGCCTAGAAGAGGCCAGATAGAAATGGGCCAAGCAGTGATTAAATAAATACAGTTTCCGTGTAATTATTTCGGGTAAAGCTAGCCTTGCGGGCAGCGGGGTGCTGGGGACGCAGCTCTGTAGCCCCTTATTACAACAGAATGGCACCCAGGATGATTGGGATAAAGGAAGGCTGGATAGGGGAGCACGGAAGCACAATTCTTAGTTAAATTAAGGGAGCTACCTTAGGGCTGGCAAGAGACTTGAACCTAGAGTGGCTCCCAGGAGCCCAAGGTGATGTCCCCAGTTAGTTCCTTGGTCAGATGAGGATAGGGAACCTGAAACGACCCTATCCTATAGCAATACTGACGAATATCTTGCATATCACCATAGAACCTTCATCTGGTGATGGATAGAGACAGAGACAGGGACCCACACTGGAGCACTGGACTGAGCTCCCAAGGTCCCAATGAGGAGCGGAAGGAGGGAGAAGATGAACAAGGAAGTCGAGACTTCATCTTGATGGATTGTTCCTGTTATGAGTATAAAGTGTCCTCCATCTCTTTTGATTGATTTTGATTGAAGTCTATTTTGTTAGATATTAAGATAGCTACACCTGCTTGTTTCTTAGGTTCATTAGACTGAAAAATCTTTTCCCAGTTCTTTACTCTTAGGTAATCTCTGTCTTTGAGGTTGAGGTGTGTTTCTTATATACAGCAGAAGGATGGATCTTGCTTTCATATCTATTTTCTTAGCCCGGGTGTGTTTATTAGTCCCATGTTAAATAGTCTCTAAAACCCTAGTCCGAATTTCCCTTATTTAGTATGTGCCCTGTTAACTCCCATCAAAGACTTCCACTCTCCTTCTGAGCAGACCTCGGAGGATTTTTAAACAGACAAAAAGTCAATTGGCACAATTTTCTGCCCAATGGAGTAAATATTTTGTTTTGATTCAGAGAATAAAAGAGCAAGTATTAGATATAGAAAGTAACTCCCCCTGCATTGTCATTATAATAATGTTTCCTGAATTCTAGCTATGATTTTCAGTGTTTCACATGAGAAATCATTTAAAAGAATACACATAAGTTAAAGGAAAGAAACTGACCAACTCATGATCAATTAGTTGTGAATTAAAAACCAATACATTCCATTGTATGTTTGGTGTTTTCCTATGTCTTTTCTGCTTTAGTTTGTAGTTCCATGTCTCCAGGATCCGTGTTATGCTGTGGTAGTTTGAATGTAATTAGCTCCCATAATCTCATAGGGAGTTGCCCTTTTAGGAGATGTGGCTTTAATGGGGTGGTTATGGCCTTGGTGGAGGAAGTGTGTCACTGTGGAGGGTGGGCTTTGAGGTTTTCCTATGCTCAGAATAGCACCCAGTGTCTCAGCCAACTTCCTGTTGCCTGCAGGATGTAGGTAGGACTCTTCAGCTGCTTCTCCAGCACCATGTCTGCTTGCACGCCACCATGTTTCCTGCCATGATGATAATGGACTGGACCTCTGAAACTGTAAGCAAGCCTCCTCAATTAAATGTTTTCCTTTATAAGAGTTGCCATGTTCATTGTGTCTCTTCACAGCAACAGAAACCGTAACTGAGGCATACACTTACATGGGATGAATAGGGAGAAAACATGAATTTTTTTAAATTGATCTTTGACAACCTATGAGTTAATGTTTATGTATTTCTTTTCTTCTGTAAGTATCTATTGTCATTGGCCTGAAAACCTAATTTATAAGTCTATTAACAAACATTAAAATAAAATGATGGTACTTGTTGATCCAATACCTCTCACAACTATATAGAGAGTTTCTAATATTTCTAATTATTGTTGGCATCATTACTGAGTGTTTTAGTTGTGATAGGATAGTTTACATATATGCACCAGAGCGCTGATGTCATGTTCTATGCGCTCTTTCCTTGTATCTGTGGGGCATGGGTTCAATAACTGTCCCTGGAACCAGAATCTGTGGATGCCTAAGCCTTTTCTATAAAATAGCCTGGTGATTGTTTCTCACCTGCACACATGCTCCCACATGGAACATCATCTTCAGAAGACTTTAACACACAATATCACGTCAATGTTGCATAGATAGTTATTATACTGTTGGACTGAAGGAATAATGATCAGGAAAAAAAATTCCATGATGGATTAAATTTAGTGGTTAAGGTCCTTGCCATGTAAAAATGAGGACCAAAGTTTAGCTCCTCAAAACCCACATACGTGTCAGGTGGGTGCAGCAGTCCCAGGACTCGTATGACACCTCCCATGACCATGTGGAATTCCAGCTTTGGAAGAAGACAAGCTATGCCCAGAGCAAACTGGCAAGCAAGGCCATCTGTACCAACGGCTCTGGATTTGCTTGAGAGATGCTGTAAGATTAAAGTAAGATTAAAGAGCAATTAACAACGGTTTTCGGCATCCACCTAGACTCTCCACATGCATGCTCACATATGACATACACCTCACACATGTATGCCAGTCATACAATACACATGAAGATAAAAAAATGTTGGGTCTCATGAAGCCTGGCCATGAGGCCCAGTGTAACTTCCTAAGCCTAACTTGAGTTTGGTGAGGCCTAGTGTAACTTCCTGAGCCTACCTCGACTTTGGAGACCTGTCTCTGGCTACCCGACCTAAGCCTGTCTCTGCCCAGACACCCTTAATGTGACAGAATATTATTGGCCCTGTTTCTTGCTCTGCCTTGACCCATCCCAGGCTTCCCACCTCCTATCTCAGCCTATAAGTTCCTGCCTGATGCAATTAAATGAGATTCTTCTTCGCTAGATGCCCGACTCAGTATGTGTGTTTCTCCCGGGGGACCATGGGGAGGTCTGAGTCATTTGAAGGTGTGGATCATTGGACACTGGATACTCACCATCCCACTCAGCCCCAGGGAAAGTCCTAAAGGTCCAGAAACCGTCTCTGACATCCCCAGGGGTGCAGGTCAGCAGTGCTTTATCTTGGAAACAGAATTAAAGGTAGCCTTTGCCAAAAGGCTTGGGGCCAGGCACCAGAGCAGTTTCCAAAATGAGCTTTATGCTGAAGAAAACTGTTCCTAAAACCCTAAATCCTAAAATTTTGCTTTTTTTTTGTGACACATCATTTTTTGTGCCAATGTGAAAAAAAAAAGAATTTTCAAATAAAACATTCGGTGGTTTCAAAATAAAAGGGAAATTGTTCACTGGTGTAAAGAGGGAGTGGTCAAGTTCACTGCTAATTATTGAATTGAAATCCAGTTTCTTGGGGCTGGAGAGGTGGTTGAGAAGTTAAGAGGATTTGCTGGTGTTGCAGTGATCCTTGCTTTGATTCCCAGCACCCAGATAACAGATCCCAACTATCAGCGACTCAAGTTCTATAGGAACCAAAGACGCCTTTTGACCTCATGCTTCAGCCATGCAGATGGTGCACAAACATACATGAAGGCAAAACGGTCACACACTAAGGTAAACAAACATAAATTGAAAAAAATTAGATTTCTTTATGAAGTAAAGATTTGAAGGTGGGTGAGAAATGAGTTGGACCAAAAAATGTTATAATAGGGCCGTGAAGACAACTCAGGCGATCAAGGCACTTGCTGCCGAGCCTGGTGACCCGCGTTCAGTTCCTGGAACCCACACGGTAGGAAGAGAGCAACCACTGCAGCCAGGTGTCTCCAGACCACCACATGTCCGCCTGCATGTCCACAACAGAAAGGAAGACATGAACTTAGAAAGAAATTCAAATTTCCGCAGAAAGAATCTTTCAGTGCCTTAGAACCCTTAAAGCTGTGTTTCCCAAACATAAAAGCCAAAGAAAGGAAATGCAATTTTTGAAATTTGTGTGAATAAACCATTTCCATATTCAAAAGATTTATTTTGATATATGTTAAAGTGAACCATACTGATACCACATATAAGAGAAATTCTCAATTGTCACTCAGTTTTGGGTGAACTCGTGTTTCTGGATGGCTTTCAGAGCGACACACACAATCAACTTTAAGTCCTTTTCCTCCAGAGTCCTTGGGATATCAATGATTTACTTGATGTCCCCCCCACCCACCAGCTCTGCTGAATTTCCACATTGTCTGCCCCGCCACATTCCTCCACACTCAGAACTCTGTGATAGCTTTTGAATCCCTCTACCACATCAGTGCCATTCTGACAGATGAAACCTCTAAAATAAGCAGTGTGATGCACTGAACCCTAAAATAGACTATTCTTCCAGGGTTAGGTGCGTCATACCTGCAAATAAGCTCATTCATCTCGAGAAACACACTTAATGCTTATTGTATAAATACCAGCATTTCATCATGCTGTAGAAACCATCTGTCACTTCTCTTTGTGCAATTCATAATTCAATGGGTCCCTTATTTCGTGTTTTGAGATGGAAGGTTCTTGCACATGTCTCTTGATACCTTGACAAGAATTCAGGCACATTATGAAAATGATCTCAAATATTATCCCAGATGAAATCTTAATGCACATTGAATGAAGAGGTGCTTCGGTTGCTAAGATATGCATTGAAACGTGCCTGGCTCGCTGGTATATTTCATGAACTTCATCGAAGGATATTTTAAACACAATGTTCTAGAAAGTGGGTATGCAGCTGCTGTGTCTGTCAGAGGAGTGTTTTCTTTGAAGCAGAGAGGAAAAGGAAGCAGAGAGGAAAAGGAAGCAGAAAGGGAGCATGTTGGAAAAGTAACATCAACTTTCTTCCTGAGATGTTGCTTCAAACACTTTTGCCCAGACCCTAATAAAGACTTGATTACATTGTTGTTCCTGCGGATATAGCTTCAGAATACACATAAGTCAGAAGACACCTGTTTGATGAGCAGAACTTTGTTGAGTGAATACCTGGTGTGAGACATGATATCTAGTGAAGACCCTGAAGAAGTCTGACATCAGATGCTCTGTCTCTAACAGGGAGGCAGGCAAGACTGCAGCAGAGAGCTGGGGCCAGTTCTCCAGTGGGGACAGAGCTCACTGGAAGACAGCAAAGGCTAAGCGGTGGTAATTCACCTGCCCTGGTAATTCAGCTGCCCAGAAGAAAGAGCCAGTGCTGACTCTCACCTGAGAACCATTCCACAGAACCAGTAGTTCACAGCTGATGTTTTCAGACCACTTAACTTCCATGCCACTTTCTCGAAAGAACGGCATAGAAACTCTGACATAAACTGGTCATGTACATCTCTGTAGACTGGATCAGAAAAGATAACACATGTCCCTTCTCTTTTTTTCTCATAAATACAAGGTTTCTTTTTTTTTCTTTTTAAAAAACTTCTCTCATATCTTAAACCCTGACCAAAGTATCCCTTCCCTTCCTCCCCGCAGTATAACCCCTCCCTCCCCTCTCCCTCAGATCTAACACCCCCTCTACCTGCTCTTGAAAAAGAGCAGGCCTCCTAGGGACATCATCCAAACACAGTAGCAAACTGCTGTGAGACTAAGCCCATACCTTCGCCATCTCTGCTCCCTCTGCTAGGAATCCCACAAGAACACCACCACACTACTCAGTCATAGCATACATGCAGAGGACCTAAGTCAGACCCCTACAGGCTCCATGAGTCAGGGTCTTTTGGTTTTGTGGGCCCTATTCTCTCTGTGTCCCTGACCCCTCTGGTTCCTCCAATTCTTCCTTCCTCTCCTCTGCAGAACCCTGAGCTCCGCCCAGTGTTTGACTGTGGGACCCAACATCCCATCGGTTTCTGGATGAAGTCTCTCTTGTTCTCTGATGAGGATTCTGCTAGTCTTTGGTTCTAGAACACTCTGCAGGCAGGACAAGCTGTAGGTTGGAGGTTTTGTTGCTGGGCTGGTGTCCCAGTCCCTCCCCTTGAGGCCTCACCTGCTTATAGAAGATGGCTCGTTCAGGCTCTGTGCCCTCCATTGCTAGGAGTCTTTGCTAGGGTTATTCTCGCAGATTCCTTCAATTTTCCATAGCACTAGGTTTCTGCCTTGTTCTATGATTCTAGTTCCCTTCAATTCTAGTAATTTCTCCCATTTTTTTCTCCCCCCTCTCTCTTGTTCCCAACCTCACTTGTCTCAGACCACCCATGAAATCTATTCTATTTCCCCTTTTTAGGGAGATCCTTACATCCCCTCTTCCTTAAGCCCTTCTTATTACTTAGCCTCTCTGAGTCTGTGGGCCTTAACATGATTACCTTTTACTTTACAGCCAACATGCACTTACAAGTGAGCACACGCCACATTTGTCCTTCTGGGTCTGGGTTACATTACTCAGGATGATTTTTTTTTCAAGTTCCATTAATTTGTTTATAAATTTCCTGATGTCATCTTTTTTAACTGCTAAGTAATTCTCCATTGTGTAAATGTGCCACATTTCCTTTATCCATTCTCCACTCGAGGGGCATCTAGGTTGTTTGCAGGATTTGGCTATGATGAACAGAGCTGCTATGAACACAGTGTCCTCGTGGTGGGATGGAGCATCCTTTGGGTACATACCCGGGAGGTCTTGAGGGAACAACTCTAACAGATCTGTGTTCCACATTACTTGTCCCTTTTCCCTTGCAGATGTTAATATTCTTTGCCTGTTTTCTATGTTGACTATTTTGTTATTATGTGGCAAGGGGACTTTCTTTTCTGATCTGGCCTATTTGATGTTCTGTGAGCTTCTTGCACCTTAATAGGCATGTCCTTCTTTAATTTAGGAACGTTTTCTCCTATGATTCTGTTGAATATATTTTCTTGGCCTTTCAGCTGGGCTTATTCTTCTATTTCTGTCATTCTCAGGTTTTGTCTTTTCATAGTGTCCCGTATTTCCTGGATGTTTTATGTCAGGAAGTTTGTAGAGTATACATTTTCTTTTCTTGATAAATTTATTTTTTTTCTATCATATCTTCAATGCCAGAGGTTTTCTCTTCTTTCTCTTGTATTGTTGGTGAGTCTTGCCTCTGTAGTTTTTGCTTACTTACCCGGATTTTCCATTTCCAGAACTTCCTCGGTTTGTGTTGTCTTTATTGCTTATATTTCCATTTTCAGGTCTTGAACAGTTTCCTTCACCCATTTGTTAGGGTTTTTCCTGGCATTCTTTAAGGATTTTTTTTTTCATTTCTTCTAATTTTTTGTCTTTTCCTTGATTTCTTTAAGGAACTCATTCATTTCTTCCTTAAGGACCTCTAAAGTTGGCTTTAGGGTCATTTTCTCATGCTTCAGCAGTGCTGGAGTATTCAGGTCTTGCTGTAGCAGGATAACTTGGCTCTGGTGGTTCTATATTGCCTGGGCTTTTGTTGATTGTGTTCTTACACTGGCCTCTAGTCATCTGGGTTTGGGATGATTATAGGTGCTGATTTCTGAGTTTGTCTTCATTGAATGGGTATTTTGTTCTTTGATTTCTGTTCCCTCTTTGGTCTTCTGGTCTTTGTGTCTTGGTCTTCTGGTAGCTGGCCTGACCTCTGATCCAGTAGAGAGAGAGAGTCTTCGTCAAAACTGAGGGCTAAACTTCTGGTGGTAAGCTTGGACTTTGGTTCAGCAGGAGATCTCTGCCTGAGCTCAGGGCGATGAGGTGATGAAGAAAGGAATCGGATTGGGGACACTGAGTGAGGGAGGTAATCTGTTGATTGGCTGCCTCTCTGTGGTTCCAGCACCAGGTATTAGTTTCTGGGCCCGCAGGGAGTCCCTGTCTGAGTCCATCTGTTTTTTCTGACTTGGTTTTCCTGCCCCTGTTCTTCAAATCACTGTGGCCTCCAGCAGTTCTTCTGACTAGTGCGGGCTGCACCTGTTCTCATTGGCATGGTCTGCTTCTGGACAATTGAAGACTCCCGAGTTGGGCCTGAGGTCACAGCAGTGGAAGGGGACAGCGGAAAGGTGAGGGGGGTCACGGCAGTGGAATGGGTCTTTGGGAGTCTAATCTGGGGAGTGGTGGATTTCTGTTGGCGGGCAGGTCGTTCACTTGTTCTGAGTGGTTTGGCCTGTACCTGAGCACCTGAGCAGCACAAGTCTGGGAGCAGGGCACCGAGTGAAGTTTCTCTTTAATGTGTGGCTTTATTTTTAGGTTATTGTCCTTAGAGTATGAACTTTATACCTATGTATGAGGAAGACCAGTGGGAAGGATTATGCATTTCTCTTAATGGAGGAAAATTTCATGTTTGGGAATTTTGCCTACATGCGTGTATTGGAACCATATCCTTATAAGCTTGCAGAGGTCAGGGAGGGTGTCAGATTCCTTGGAAGGACTGGTGCAGATGGTTGTTAGCCACGAGGTGAACACTGAGAGTCAAACAGGGGCCCTCTGGAAGAGTTGCCAGTGCTCTTAACTGGTAGCCTATCTCTCCAGTCCCAAAATAAGATTCTTAGTTATGTATTTCTTCTCACACTTTCTATACAAAAAGAACACAGTTTTTATAATATGGTGTAGAGTCAGGTATTGTGGCAGATTCTTGTGTGTGTGTGGTTATGCCCGTGTGTGGAGGCCAGGGAGCAAAGTTGAGGGATTTCCCTCAAGAAACCACCTACCTTATTTTTTGAGACATGGTCTTTTACTGGACCTGGAGTGCACTCCTTTGGCCATGGTGGCTTGTCAATCATCCCTAGAGATCCACTGTCAGGCTCCAGCACAGGCTTTACACGTGTGCATAACCGTGTTGGGATCTCTAAGTGCACACCCTGGCCGCTTAGTCCTCTCACTAATGTCTGCTTTTATTTCCCTCCCCCTACATTGTACACGTAGCTACAGGTCATTCATTTTTCAATACTACATAGTATTTCATCGCGCGACTTCATTACACTTTATTTGCCAGTTCTCAAGTTGATAGATGTTTATTTTTAAAGGATTTTTTTTTTGCTATTTCAAAGTTACTGCAAACATTTTTGTACTTATTTCTTTGTACATTGTGCAAGACTTTTAAAGGTCATATTATATGCTGGGGAAATTGCTTTTTGTAAACCATGTCTTTTTTCCACTTACAAAATATTGAAAAACTGAACTCCAAACCTTCTGATACTAATCTACACCTTCCCACCATCTTGCAAGAATTCCTTGTGTTCCGCCCTCACTAGCAATGGCAAATAGTCTTAGCTAGGCTAGAGGGCACAGCCGTGTGCTGGTTTTGAGTTTTCATGAACATTCTCTCATTGCACATGTGACTTTTCTCTGTAAATCAACCCATCACGACTTATTTTTCTTTTCTGATACTAAGGCATTTTTGAATTCTGTGCAGTAAAACTTGAGGCCAGTTTAGGAATAAATACTTTCTTATCATGGTAGTCTACCATTAGGGGCCACAAGAGTCACATCTACTTATGTTTCTATCTGCACATGCCTTGGCTCTGTCTATCTGGGTTTTGCCTGTCACTTGCCTTCCCCGACAGAATGCACAGAGCTGAAGCCTATGTTTCAAGATTTTACTATCAACACCAAGAACTAACATGAAAGAAACTCCTGCTGCTTTCTTTGTACTCTAAAGTCTTGGGGGTAAAGATAACCCATACCCTACCTCCTGAGAAATTCTCCACATTGCTGTGTAACACGTTGGTGTCAGACAGAATAGACCTGGACTAACTATGCTACAAATCTAAAGGCCCATGTGGAAACACAGTGATAAATAGGGGAACTTGGGAATCCCATGGGGAGCGGGGAGGGACGGAGGGAGAGACAGAAAGAGAGAGATACAGACAGAAAGACAAATAGACAGACACAGAGATAGAAAACACTCACGATTCTCCTTCCTCAGCATCCCAAGTGCTGGGATTATAGGCCGTGCTGCTGTGCCTGCCTGAAGGATTTTTTTATATTTAATGCGCATCTATTCATTTTCACTATAGTTTGTGATTTTTTTCTCTTGTGTAATAACTTTGCAGCTCAAGGATTATTAGGATGGTCTCCTGAAAGTTTTAACTATCTAACTTTTGCATTTCCGCCTTTAAAGCAGCAGGAATACATTGGGTATGTGGTGAGAGACAGGGACAACTTTTCTTCTCCCTATGGCCAACCAATTTCCCTGACAATTTATTTCTAGATATTCGTGTCTGTAGCTATGGCAATTCTTCTTTTCTTTGTTTTCTGGTACTAGGGATGACACAGGGCTCAGCATTTCAACTGCCTTAGCATGATGTTCCATCCCCAGCCCTGAGGGCTAATTTCTTTTTTTTTTTTTCAGTCAACTTTAATGAGGTAGTGTTAATGAGATTGTATACTAAACCTATTGTATACACATAATTTGATGAGTTTTGGAAAATGTTTATTTATATCATTAGCACAGTTAAGATAAAAATATTTCTAATATTTTGGCGCATCTCTGTGTGATGTTTGTGGTTCAACCCACCACCCTTCGGGCCACAGCTAATCAAAATCTTACTTATTTCAGTATAAATCATAGAGCCCCCTGCCCCAACTCCTCCTTCTTTCTCTCTGCTTTCTCTTCTCCCACATCCTTTTTCTTCATTTCTCCTGCTTTTTCTCTCCCTTTTTACTCTATCCCCTACTTTCTCCCCTTCTCTCTCTTACCTCCCTCTCTTTCTTTCTCACTCAAGAGAGATAGGTATTAGATATGTCTTCATTATCCTGGATGAATATAGCACACATAATAAAAACCTAGAGAAAGAAATTGGGCTTCAGCCTGAAAACCAGAAAGGCAAAGCAGCCAAGCCATTAAAGAAGTCTTACCTCTACTAAGGCTTGGTGACTGTAGTCTAAGAGGACTAAGCCTCTCTCTCTCTCTCTCTCTCTCTCTCTCTCTCTCTCTCTCTCTCTCTCTCTCTCTCTCTCATTTTATATTCCCTCTAGTGCTGGCATTAAAGGCGTGACTCCTTAGTACTAGGACTAAAGGTGTGAGCCACCACCACCTGGATTTATTTCTGCAGTGATCTTGTGTAGCCCAGGGTGGCCTTGAACTCACAGAGATTCATCTGTCTCCCAAATCCTGGCATTAAAGGTGTGTGTCACCGTTTCCTGACCTGGTCTTCAGGCAAGATTTATTTATTAAACTACAAATAATACATCACTATAGATGAACAATACCCCATAGTAGACTAATCAGGGGGTATGCCGATTACCCTGCATTTTGAGAAAGCAACAATCTATTTCCCAAGTGGAAGTAGCATTTCCTTTTTCCACCAAGAAATATGGCAGTTTTAGTCTCTCTGGATCTTCAACCACAGTGGAATTGTCAGCTGAAGTGTGGCTATTTCACCTGTGTCTGTTGGTGTGAAACTGTAGTTTTAATCTCCATGGTTTAATCTTTGATTATGTAAACATCTCCTCATGTGTTCATTGGCTCTGTGCAGTTGTTTTGTGAAACAGGAGTACTTTTTTCTGTTAAAAATAGGCTATTCATCTTATTTTGAGTTCTTGATAAAAACTACATTTTAGATATGTGCACTATAAGTATTTTTCAATGCTTATGACTTACCTTTATTTATTTATCTTCCTTAGCAACTTGAGAAACACATCTGATTTTTAACTTTAATAAACCCTAGTCAATATTTACTTACAATTCCTGTTTCGTATATTTGAGCTGAGTCATACTCTGCTTTAGCAATACACCCTGGCTAAGATATCTTTACCTTCATCATAGTCATAAATTACTTATTCCATAATTTCTGCTAAAAAACGAAGGTGCTTGGCTATTGTAACCTGCAAATTTGTGTAGAATTTACTACTTAGGTCTTTGTAGACTCAGTGTTTAAGGCTGCAGCCTTCTTGACATAACTGTGAATAACACCTAAGAGCTTGGTAAATTTTATTTTACTTCATTAATATATTAATTGTAAAAAGTGCTATATCACATTATAACTTTTCTCTCCTGCACTTTCTCAGGTGACGGTAAACAAAGCCACTGGAGAGGACTGTGGAACTTTACTAGATCCTGGCTTCAAGGTGTACATGGTTCCTTGACAGTAGGTGAAGACACATCCCATCTAGGAAAAAGACACTTTTGTTCTACGAACACACACACACACACACACACACACACACACACGCACACACACACAATCTCCTTTTTCTGAACACAGTAAAATGATAGGTTTTGGTTCTGTTGACAGCAAGGACAATGGTCAGTAAAGCCCTCAGTTGACTGCTACGATTTAAGATCACCTGGGAGGCAAGGCTCTGGACTTATCATTGAGATAGTTTCTACTTTGGGTTAGTTGAGATGGGGAGACCTTCCCTAAATGTGGATGGCTGGGATCCCAACAGAAGGAAGGGGAGAGCAAGCTGTGTATGAGCATCGATCTCTCTGTATCCTGACTGTGGACATAGCGTGACCTGCTGGTCTGAGGTCCTGTTGACTTCTCGGTAACCATGTAGCACACCCTCTAGCTTTGATCCTAAGCAAATGCTTCCCCCCTTCAGTGACTTTTGTTGGGTGTTTGATCACAGCAGTGAGAAAACTGAAACAAGTCATGGTTCCTTGCGGCAGATCCTCATACACTGGAACTCGGGTGTTTTGAGGCAAATGGTTTAGCAATTCAGGATTAATTTTTTGATAAGGGTTGGTGTTCATTGTTCTCCTTGTAGATAGTCCACTTTTTCAGTCACACTGTTCACATGGAGATCTTTTCTACATTTATGCTTAGAGATTTTCAAACCTTTGTCAAAAATTAATTAACTATATGTATGAAAATTTATTTATGGGATTTTTAAAAATATTTTATAATTATATATGGCTACCAAAGTGTCAATTTTACACTACTCTCATTATTGTATCATTTTAGTAAGATTTAAATTCAGATAGTATAAAGCTTTCTAATTTTGTTTTTTTTTTTCAAAATTGTATGGAGTTTTCCATGTAGCTTATTTTTTTATTAAGTTAATATAAGCTTCTGAAAATTTAAAAAGCTCATAAGATGTTGATGTATATAACTTAAATCTTTTAATCATTGGGTGCAAATCAACATATTAGCATAATCGAGACTTCCAGTTCACAAAATAAGTTCTGTATCTCTAGGAATCTTTAATTTCTGATCAATTTCTTACATATAGTATAAATACAATCTTCAATATTTTCTAGAGTTACATGACATTATAAATTGCTTTCTTTTGGCTATTTTTTAAAAAGATACCAATTTATTCTTATTTTATGTATAGGGTGCTTATTGCTTGTTTTTGTATGTTTGCGTACCATGTCCAGGCAAAGCCCTGGAAGGCAAAGGAGGACATTGGATCCTTTGGAACTGAAGTTTTACATGACTTTTGGACATCATGTAAGTGGTGAGAACCAATTTTGGGTGTTGTGTAAAAGCACTTGCTGCCATCACTCCAGCCCCAATGCTGTACCTCCACTCCAGCTCCCCCACTCCAGCACCAATCCTGTGCCAACATGTCAGCCCCAATGCTGTGTCCCCACTTTCTTTTTTTTTTTTTTTTTTTTTTTGGTTTTTTCTCTGTGGCTTTGGAGCCTGTCCTAGAACTAGCTCTTGTAGACCAGGCTGGTCTCGAACTCACAGAGATCTGCCTGCCTCTGCCTCCCAAGTGCTGGGATTAAAGGCGTGCGCCACCATCGCCCGGCTGTGCCCCCACTTTCAACTTGACACAACCTAGAATCGCCAAGGAAGGGGTTCGTAATGAGGAATTACCTAGATCAAGTTGGCCTGTGGATATGCCTGTCAGGTTGTTTAGACTGTGTTCATCGATGTCTGAAGACCCGGTGGCAGTACAATTCCCTAGGCAGGAGGTCCTGAGCTGTAAGAGAAAAAGTATCCAGCTACAAGCACACAGGCAAGAGACCTAGGATCTACCTTCTTAATCTCCATGCTCTTGATTGTGACTGCAAGTCTCTAAGTCCTGCCTTTACTTCCTCAGAGCGAGGGGCTGGGAATTGGAACTGTAGGACCAGTAAACCAAACCCTTTGTTCCCTAAGATGCTTCTCGTTAGATTGTCTTCTCATAGCAACAAAACAAAACTAGGAACACATGTTTTCAAAGTTCAAATTCCATTTTATTATAGTGTAATACAATTGGTACATGAATGTTGACTCTTTGCTTAGAACGTGTGCATGTATAGATGCTTGCATATGTATGGGTGCACATGTGTGAAAAAGTGCATGCATGCATGCATCCATGTGGAGGCCAAAGGTTGAAATTGTCTTCAGAGATTGTTCTTCATTTCACCATCAAGGCAAGTCTCTTACTTGAATCCCAAACTTTCTGATTTTTCTAGTGTAGCCAGTTTGAACCAGAAATCTGTGTCTCAATCTCAAAGGCGGACTTTCCACATGTATCTGTTTTTTTTTCTTTTTCTGTTTTTAAAAAAGAGAACAAACTATCTTTTTTCATTTTACATACCAATCCCAGTTCCCACTCCCTCCCCTCCTCCCATTCCCTCCACCTTTCTCCCACCCCAACCCCCATCCACTCCTCAGAAAGTATAAGACACATTGTTTTGGGGAAGGTCCAAGGCCCTCCCTACTATATCTAGACTGAGCAAGGTATCCATCCAAAGAGAATGGGTTCCCCAAACCCAGTACAAGCAGTAGAGACAAATCCTGGTGCCACTGCCTGTGGCCCTGCAGTCTGCCCCCCATACAACTGTCAACCACATTCAGAGGAACTAGTTTTGTCCTATGCTGGTTTCTTCCCTGTCCAGCTGGAGTTGGTGAGCTCCCATTAGCTCAGGTAGACTGCTTCAGTGGGTGTCATCTTGAGTTCTTCGCTCATATTCCCAATCCTCCCCCTCTTTAACTGGACTTTGGGAGCTCAGTCCAGTGCTACCTGGGGGTCTCTGTACCTGGTTTCCATGCAGATTTCTGTCCTTAAGCCTGCCTGAGCCCTCTCCCTAGCCCTCGCGTGGTGAGTTTTAATCCTACAACTTGGTTTAAACTCACATAAATCTGAGCAGTTTTAAAGAAGTTCCTTCAGAACTTTCTATATATGATCATGCCATTTGTAAATAAAGAAACTAAGACTTCCCTGAAATGTACGGCTTAGTGTTCAGTAGAGCAGTGAGAGCTCATATCCTTTTATTTTCCAGAGCTCAGAGGACGCATTCCGTTCCACCCTGGACTGCATGTCAGTGTTGGAATTGACAGATGTTCGTGATTAGGTCCGCAAAGTTGCTTTCTGGTGTCATCTTACTGAGGGTTTCTGAGACTAGCTGTCTCGCTGGTTGGTCACAGTGTCTTACATCCTGGGCTTCCTTGTTATTTTTTATTGGCTGCTCAACATTATCGTTTTGTTTGAGTTTGGATTTTTAAAAGCTTCCATTAATGATGTGTGTGCTTTTTCTGGAAGACTGTTTGATTATCAGGAATATATTAGTCTTCTCAAGGTCATTTTAAAACTGTGACAAGGTAGGACTGATTCACTTTTACTCCAAGAGCGATTTCCTCCCACTGCCCAGGTACGCCTCTCTGGGGTTCCCACTGCTCCCATGGGTTTTAATACTGTCCATTTTAGTTGGTCACAGTTGACACAACTACCTGTCCCACACAAGCTGTTGGAATTATATAGTTTATCAAACCCTCCAAGTACTTACAATCTCATGTAGTTTTTTTTTATATGTATGTACAGTTTAACATTTATTTACCAACTTGTATATCTGTTCTAGGACACATTTTTATACATGGTTTTTTATCTCTACAATTCAACTATTCAACTTGCAAGTATCTGAGACTCTATTAATTAAACATGGTACTTTTCAGTGAATAAGACACTGTGTCTTGCTGAAAGAGCCTCCTCAATCTACCACACTCCAGGTTTCTGTTCTTCAGGTTCATGGTACTTGTGTCTGTCATTCCTTTTTTGGAGTGTGTGACAGTTTCGTTTCTCATGATTTGCAGTATTTAAAAGGGATTTGATGGCCTTCTTCCTGTTTCCTTATTGTTTCCCGTCAAAAGAATGTTACCACAATGGAATTAGAGCAGGGCTGTTAATGTTACTTTATTTAATCTTATGTTTAATTTATTAGTTTTAATTATGTGTATTAGTATCTGTGTGTTTAGGTACAAACAAGTGTAGGTGTCATTGAATCTCCTGGAAATACAGATGATTGTGAACCACCAGACATGGTGGCTGGGAAGAAAACTGCGTTTCCTAGAAGAACAGGGTGTGTGCTTGACCTGCACCCTTTTGTTATTTTTAAACAATTGCATTTGATGTTACTTTGGGTCTTCATATACCAATAGTCTTCCTATACTCTTCTAAATTGTAACAATTTTCCATCAGACTTCTGGATGTCTGGTTTCTGTGATAAGGAGGGCTCTGCTTTCCCCTGTAAAATCTGGGGGTTTTACTTCTCGCCAGAGTCTCACATCAAGATAAACTGGAACAGTAGCGCTAGAAAACTAAACTGTAACTTGAAGTTTAAAGGTAATGCTGATGATAATCATCATTGAGCTTGTCCGATAATTCGCAGCTCTTGGGAATACATTACAGGTGACAAAAGTTGCAGAGAGTCTGAGAGTTCAACTTGTAAAGCTGTAGATTGCTCCCTCCTTCTCCCCGGGCGGCTGCCGGGAGCACAACTTGTCACACGTTCTTCCCAGGGCTGGGAAAGGAGTTGGAAATGTGGTTTGTTCCTCCTTAAATTAGGGCTGACTTTTTCTGTATATACAAAAACTATGCTCCTTCCTTTTGAATCTGTTATGAGTTATGAGTTACATTGCTAGGGCTTTTAATACTTTATTACCTCAGCCCTTCTAGAGGGTGCCAACCTGGTCATGACTTGCTGTTTAACTAGGGCACAGATTCAGTGTGAACACACACACATACATACAGAGCACATATTTATAAAAAGTTATGTGCAGACATAGTGTGAGGCTCCAAATTAAAAACAGCACAGCAATGGCAGAAAAATGTGACTTTTCTGTAAAAAGGAGTTGCTGTAAACTCCATGTTAACTCTTGAGTGCTGAGATGGTCCTTGTCTTTTCTGAATTCATCAATGGGAGTGAGCCAGTGACCAAAGGTGCTTTGAATGGTGGGGTTGACTTTTTCTGGTCTGCACTGAGAACACAATCTAAGAAGCACCTCCTTCATGTTGTGGTTTTAGTTCACATGGCTCGTGTATTAGTTGCTTATTCATTCGTTCAACATTAAACTGAAATGAAAGTCACTATGGTCTCGGTTATTTTTCTGGGTAGTTTGAATTTAGATTAGATCACTCTAGCCTAGCTTCACTGCATACCAAAGTGAAATTGTTGTGTACTTGTTTCTAATAGTTCTCTGAGATTGACTCAAACTGTGTTTGTGTGTGTGTGTGTGTGTGTGTGTGTGTGAAACGGAGAGAGACAGAGACAGAGAGAGGGAGAGAGACAGAAAGATGGCAAGAGAATAAGGCATATGTGTGTGGTGTATGCCCATACACTGGGTCATGTCAATACAGTGGCAGAGGGGGATGTCAGGTGTCTCTGTGGCTCTGGCTTGTTACCTTGAGACAGGTCTTTCACTGAGCCTGGTATTGAGGTGGAGCTAGCAAGCCACTAGAGCATCCCACCTCCACCCTGTGCAATGCTGGACTTACAGGCATAGACTCTCGTCCATTCCTGGCTTCCTACAAGGGTGCTAGGCCCATGCCCATGTCCTCATGCTTGAACTGAATTGATTTTTATCTTTCTTCTTTGTTTAAAGCTTCCTATCCGTTTCCTTAGGTCTGATAGTTTGCTATTTTTCTTTGTGTTTGTGTAAATTGGAAGGTACATTTTTATTTACTGAATATATTTCTTTAATAATCATAAATTGTTCAGGACTTTTCTCTTTCATCTTTCATTATTGTTGGTGAGAATTATAGCTTCCTAGTAAACAATCTCTTTATGAGTTTTCAACTATCCCACATTAAATTTATTTATAGCTTCATTTTGTTTTGGGGGCTCTTCTATAATTTTACCGTTCTCCTACTTTTCAATCCCAATTTTTATTGATATCCATATAATTTTCTTGATGAATTCTGACAGGACTTAGTGTCTTTTAGTTGCCTTTCCAAGAGTCAGTTTTTCTGTATTCATGGATTGTGTTTTTCAGCTCTTTGAATTTGCCTTGCTTCATTTTTTTCCTTCTTCAGTATTTTTATATTTTAGTTTTACTTTTCTACTTTCCTAAGATAATGCTGTGATGGTCTCTGATTTGTGCCTCTCATTTCCAAACTATGCTATTTTTTTTTAAAGAAGAGGTTGGCCTTGTGGGCATTTCTTTTTTTTTTTTGGTTTTTCGAGACAGGGTTTCTCTAGCTTTGGGAGCCTGTCCTGGAACTCCCTTGGTAGACCAGGCTGGCCTCGAACTCACAGAGATCCGCCTGTCTCTGCCTCCCAAGTGCTGGGATTATAGGCGTGCGCCACCACCGCCCGGCTCGGGCATTTCTTTTTCCTGCCAAGAAGACCTCAAAGTGCACTGGAGCAGAAAGTGGGTGGGCTCCTTTTGTTTGGGGCAGTTTGATGGTCCAGCTGTGAAGAGCGCATCCTTCTATGCGCTGCTCAGTCTGTCCTGTATGTCCAGTGCTGGGTACCTGCAGGGTTCAGCATTCACCAGTGATCGACTGTCCTCTTATTTTTCTAGGTGTTGAAATGGGGAGCAATAACATTGGTCAAGCCTCATGATGGCATGGGCTGGTTCTAGTGCCTGAACTAAATGAAGTCTTCATTGCCTGCCCTCTGACCTTAGCCCTAACTGCACCATACTGGGGGCCACAACAGTTGACCTTCTAGTGAGGGCTCACCCAAACCTCATCCTTAGTATCAGATCTACAACCAGCTGTGCTGTGGCAGCCAGGAAGAAGAGTGCTAAGTCCTCCCGCTCCTGCTTCTAGAAATGCCCTCACCAGCCCTCCACCCTCTCCCCTACCCAGACTTCCCCCTGTTCCAACTCTCTTCTTTTCTCCCTTGTCTGTTCCTCCAGCCGACATCCCTTCTCCTCACTCCAGCTTCCTAGCTGCTTGTCTAGGCTTCCTGTGTCTTCAAGGTTTGCTTCCTGCAGCTTGGCTAAAGTAAACCCAGTAAACGGACTCTCCTCCCACGTCTGCCATGAAGCTTCAACTCCATCATCTTCACTTTATCTGTGCTCCAATGTGGGCTCTTTCTGATCAGGCTGACAACTGTGGATCAGCTCCACTTTGGAAGTCTAGCAAGCGTCTTGGTTATTTAACCTAACTGGTTGCTACCAAACCTTTGACAAGGTTTGAGAAACTTTTCAAGACTGCCCTGCCTTGGACACTCTCCTTCAAGCCTTGAATGGGATCTTTAAGTAGCTCTCAGTTATAATCAATTTCCAAATTCAAGCCACACATAGTTTTTCTCTTCTTCTTTCTCCTCCTCCTTCTCCTCCTCTTCCCTCCCTCCCTCCTACCTCTCTCCTTCCCTCCCTGTCTTCCTGTTTTTCTGTATCTCCAGGGTTCTTGCTATCTGATATTTTTGAGCTTCCCGTTCCAACTTCCAGGTTCTGGGATTACAGATTTTACCACCAGTTCAGTGTGTTCTTTTTCTTCTGTACTTAAAAGAAAAAACATTAACACACAAAGGATTACACTTTATTATAGTACTTTGCCATATTTTCTAATAAAACCGCATTTAAAGTTATTAATCCCATTTTAACAGTGAATTTTCTACAAATGGCAAGAGCTCCTCTGTTATAGCACATTGTTTCTGTGCCAAAAATTAGAGATGAGGAATGCATAGTAAATGTATTGTTTGGGTTAATACAATAAAATACAAACAACGAGAAACAAATGTTAGGCTGCCTCAGGGTAAAGGTATATGGTATGAAAACCATAAGGTCTGAGTTTCATCCTCTGAGAAGAGAACCAGTTCCATGAAGTTGTCTTATGACCTCTATGCAAGCACCATGGAACACACTTTCCCCATACACAAATAAATGAACCAAATATATTTAAATTTTACCTTACCGACCGTAATAGCTGTGATGCCCAGGGCAGCCTGAACACACATAGGGGCCACACGGTTGCTATAGCAGACATAAACAAAATCATAGTCCTGTTTACTGGCAGGCAGCACAGGTTTCAGGAAAAGCCTTTAGCTAAGCTGTCATCTCCCAGGGAGGGCCAGTATTTAAAGGGAATACCTGACATTCCAATATTCAGATAAGACAAGATCACCTGATGTCGCTGAGCTTAGGACTCTCTATGCCCCCTTTGCCAAGATGCCCTCAGATAAATACCAGCCAATCAGGGTCCTGTTCCCTGGAAATCCCCTCACCTCTAACATCTACTGTGATAAAAATCGTACCCTGCCTGGGCTGGACACTCTGCTCTCAGCCACTGCATCGGACAGATGGAGAGTTCAAGCTTGAGACTGTCAAATCTTGCCAAGACAGGGTAAGACAGTTTTGAAAATATTTTTGCCTCTGAAATTGGTCTGTCAGTTACTCAAGGCCTTAGCCAAAGTTGGTTGCTCCAACATTGAAAATGAGACTTTGGGTGATTGCCCAGATATCCGTTTGTCTCTGTCATTTGTTGCATATTTTGGAAGTTGTTTGATTACACTTCCTGCTTACTCAAATAATATTATTTCCCTTCTTAGATCTTTGATGGAGTTGAAGATTAGATAGTTG
Source organism: Microtus ochrogaster (assembly GCF_000317375.1). Classification (NCBI taxonomy): domain Eukaryota; kingdom Metazoa; phylum Chordata; class Mammalia; order Rodentia; family Cricetidae; genus Microtus; species Microtus ochrogaster. The sequence goes on along the minus strand of NC_022009.1, from coordinate 89,271,229 downwards.
TAGTTACTTTCCTCTCATGATTTGGCCAAGTTATTTATTATACAAGACTTAAACTCATTGGGATAATTATTGAACCATTTATTACATGTTTCTTGCTTGATATATTTGTTCCCATTGTATATAATTTTGTATTAGGTTTAGAACTCTCTTATTTAAGCAAAAGGGAGGTGCTGTGGGAATTCCTATCACCAGTATCCTTTATGTTACCTGCCTACTAGGGCCCGGCTCTTATAAAGATTTACATATTATTTTTACACCAACGTAAAGCACATGTCTGGCCTCTTTTCTGGATGCAGGATTTGGTTGCTGTTCCCATTTCAGTAGATGATTGTGAGTCTACCCCTAAATAAATAACCCTCTATTAATCTCAATTCAGAGTTAGTGTGGGATTTCTTTCAAGCGTCCTTCTTCACACAGACTCAGAATACCTGTGTTTTCGTTCTCTATCAAGTTCAAAAGTTTATAATTCCCCTTTGACTCACAAATAATTTCAAAACAACAGTCATATCTTAGAAAATACATAATGGGGAGAGTGCTATAAATAAAACTCTCTTGCAGAGTACTTGGCTTATATGGCTAAAGCCCTGGCTTTATTCCCTGGCACCTCAGAAACTGAATTGGAATGAGTGCCACATGTTTGTTAAGGGTCACTTGTATGGCTCAGTGCATTAGACTGTTTCAACACCTTCCCCGCATCCTTGCAGATAATCGGTAGTTTTTAATTTTGGGTTTCAAGATTCTAGATTCTAAGAACTAAGTATTACAGTCTAAGGTTTATTCCTGCCACCCTTCCTTCCCTGACAAGTTCATATTTTAGAGATACATAGGGTCTTTAGAAGACAATTCAGGTGAAATGATGTCCTACACCAAGTATGCAAGTAGCTTTGTAGGAAGAAAGGGATCGTTTTCTCTTCCTTCACCTGTGCACAGATACAGTAGACTGTGACAGCGTGGAGTCAAGATCAGACCTTATAACAATGTTAGCCTCAACTTTGAACCCCAGAGTTCACAATAAGGTAAGAAATGGATTCTCATAAGTGGAATTTTGTTATGATAGCTCAAGTAGACCAACATACTAAGTTGCTAATTATTATATTCTTTGAATGTTTAATTTTATGTCTATATATACATACATACATGTGAAAACAGATAGATACACAGGTAGACAGACACATACACATGCATGCACACAAATACTCAGATACATGCTTACAAACAGAGACACACACACACTCTCACACACACTCATATACACACCTTTCTTTTTCTGGAGAAAAAGAATTATACTAACTTTCACATATGATTTTGAATTTGTCTTCTGTAAATGTCTGTCATGTTTTGCATTAACTGTTTGGAGAAAGACTAAGTACACATATATTTTAGAATTGTAAGATTCCTCATAAAATGCTTCTTTCAAAATTATGGAGTAAATCTTTTATTCATAACAAAGGCTTTTGGCCCTGTCAGCTTTGTCTGCTACCTGTAAAGCCACATTACCTTACCATTAACTAGTAATTTCCTTGTATATAATTTTCAACATTATAATCATCATTTATGTGCCATTAAGTTTTACATGTATATCTTGCCATAGTTTTATTTCTAAAGCCTGTTCCTGCAGGTTTCTGTGTATGCTGTCAATCAGCTAGACTATGGACTTCCCATTTGTCTTATTTTTTTATGTGATTGAGTTTTTTACCTTTATTTTTGTTTTATGTAAATGAGCATTTTGCCTTTATATATGCATATGCACCGCATACAAACCTGGAGCTTGCTTGATGACTCCCAAAGAGCATCAGATGCCATGGAACTGGAGTTCCAAGCGATTGTGAGCAGCCATGTGGGTACTGTGGTTTTTAGTAATTTTAATATTTTAGCATTTATGTGTTTGAAGCTCTCCATCTGCATCACATAAAGGGTTCAGACCTGTCCCTTTCTTTTTCATTCCTGTATTGCATGTTACTGTTGCCATGGTGTAGTTCAGGATTATTCTAGGACCATAGTCAGCTAATGCAAAGCAGAGCTGTACAGTATTGTAGAGTGATAGACAAGAAAACCCAGCTTCCTGTTCTTTTTTGCTTACACACTGCCAGCATTTTTGATCATTTGTCTCTAAGTCATTATAGTCCTGAAGCCAACTTTCTTCTTTCTGAAGTCTACCCTTCATTGGTCATCATTACATATAAAAATTTAGACTGGGCCTTATTTCAATCAGTACTTTCATGTTAGCCTTTTGGCTCTCTTCTGTTTTACTTGCCTATTTTTTTCCCAAACT
>NC_022009.1:89247993-89268665 GCF_000317375.1 Microtus ochrogaster | reverse complement strand
TTGATCACTTTTCTTGAAGTAGTTCAAGGACTCTAGCTGCCCTTGGGAACTCCTATTCTGACAAACCAGTCTGCACGTGTTTCATGCCCCACGTGGTTCTTGATGAGGCCACCTCACCTGCTGAACTGTCTTATCAATTTCCAGGGTATTTAACAAACTCCTTTGATCTTCTGGGATTTTGAATGAAAGTTTTCTTCTGGGGGGGTGTGGGGCTTTTATTTGGTTAAGTTTGGTCTGATTTGGGACTGAGCAATAAGATGAACTTTGGTTATCTTTTTTGTTTGTGCCTGTTCAAATTCTTTTGATACTGTGTGTTGGATCAAACGTTACACACCGAGTTTGTTTATGTTCATGACAAATTCAAGTTGCTCCCTTGGGCATGACTGTGATGGTCATCAAGGCAACAATACATATTTAAAAACGGACAGCATCATCCCATGGGCTAAAATCTACGGTTGAATTAAAAAGAAAGCTCTCTGCCTCCTGACGGCAGAGCCAATGTGTCCAGCTGCCTCATGCTGCTGTTTCCTGACTTCCTTGTCATGGTTGACTATTTCATCTAGCTGTGAGTCAAAGCAGCTTGTCATTTGTAAGCTAATTTGCCACAATGATGTGAAACATAACTAATATAAAATTCTCAGTCTACGATGTTCCTTAATTCAGCAAGTCCACCATCATTTTAAAAATATTTCTGCAATAAATTTTCATTGACACGCATTATTTTGTAACACTTGACAGGAGACAAGGAAAGGCCGATATTCATTGAGTGACTAGATGTAATGGGCACCGCATGAGGGCTTCAAACGGCGCTTTAAAAACTTTGACTGTTTGAAAATTTATGCCTTCAGAAATGAGTTGTGGCCAGTAAATTTCAAAGAAAAAGGAAGGTCGGTAAATCAAGAGCAACATATAGACACAGAAGAGAGATGTGGCTTTCTTTCAGGGCCCTATAAACCAAGAAGAAATAGTATCAAAGACATCATTAAATTATTTTAACATTAATTTATTGCTTTCTAGACAACCATAGTTATACTTTATACTGCCTAATAAGTAGACTGGAGTTATGAACCCAGACTGACAGGAGGTCCTTTTCTGTCTAAAATGTTGGGTTCTCTTCTTCATTTCTCTACACTATGTGCTTTCAAAGAGTTATTTTTACTCAGTTTTTATAAGTTTATTCTTTCTCTAAGAAGATTTTCTGGATGGATTCATTAAGGACAGAGTTTGCTCCTTTGTTAGCTTCAGGTGGCAGGAGGAATGTCATTTGCAGACGTCTTTAAATTAGCTTTGTTCTTACATAACTCACAAAACACTGGCAACCAGCAGACACCGACTAAGTTCTGAACAAAAGAAAGGGTAAAACTTTCAGAGTTAAGCTTCTCAGTGGATGAGCCGGAGTGTGCAGTGCTCCCTTTGCCGTGGGTCAGTGGTTGCTGAGAAGATTATAGGTGAGTGATATGGGGTTCACAATGGTCACAGGGCCATTTTATGTCTTGGAAACATTCTGTAAGTTCTATGTAAGTAAAACGCATGCATTTGTTTTCCAAGTAGAAGATTTCAAAGGAGGGAAAAGAGCATGATTTCTACAGTGGAAGTAGGTGTGGGAATGAATGGGCATTATTACAAATTCTACAAAAGTGTGTCAAGGAATTGTGGCCCTGAAAGAGGTCTGAGTTGCTTGGCAAGCTAATTTGTCAAGTTCCAGATTGGTTGGACAAATTCTTCCTATCCAATATATGGCTGTATTGAGAAAATCACAGAAGGGCACGCTCCAAGTGGAGGCAGATCAACATGATAGTTACTGTGATGCTAATGGTCATTTATGGGCCTGGTTACCCACACTATGTGCTAAACTCTCTGTGGTGCTCATCATGTTTTATTTCCTTTTTATCTCCAACTTGAGGCACTATGGTAGATAGAAAATTAGTATTTAATAAGGATTTGCTGAAAAGGAATCTCAAAGGAAGGCCTATTCAAGCGAGTACCATGGCTAACAGACTCTGAGAAAGGACCTTGTCGCATCTTCAAAAAAATGAATATCAAACTAAGGCAACTGGGAAGTCAAAATCCATTTACTTCATTTCATGGAAACTTTCCCATGTTTATTTTATACACAGTGCAATCTTAGATAACTGCCTAATACATAGCAATAATCATAACCAAATGTGTGATATCCTAAAATTTTTAAAATTGCTTTGAAATTCATTATATTTTCATTTCTGTGTTGGTCGATTATTTAATATAATATAAAGACACAGTGTCAATGGTACTACCTCATGTTAGTTTTGAAGATAGAAATTAGTTTTGACATTCCTTGCATTTTCCTTGATTATTGAGGCCTGGAAAAGAGTTGTCCAATTACACCTCCTTTGTATGTGTAGCTTAGTTGTTTTTCCCACATAGGTCATAGCAAGAGGATAGACTGCCACACCCTTCATTATGGTAACAAGTCTTTGCCATGAATACAGGTTGGATGTTGGATTGAGTGGTTTCTGGACAGAAGATCCTGAAAACTGGTCCTTAGGCTAGTTAGCAACTGCATGCCACTGTGGGGTATCAGGGATGCCCATTTGGTGAGGGAGAATTGTCTGTATTTTGTCAATCATGTTTTAAATAAACTCTGATTGGACAGGCAGGAAGTACAGGTGGGTCAACCAGACAGGAAGTAGAGGCAGGGTGATGAGAACAGGAGAATGCTAGGAAGGAGGAAGCCCATTCCTCCCACTCTTGACCAAATTCCAAAGAAGGAACATGTGACCTGGAAAAGAGTTGTCCAATTATACCTTCTTTTTGCGTGTAGCTTAGCTGTTTTTCCCACATAGCTCATAGCAAGAAGATAGACCACCACACCCTTCATTACAGTAACAAGTCTTTGCCACGGATACAGGTTGGATGTTGGATTGAGTGTTACTGTGAAAGGTACTGAGCCACATGGCTAACATAGATCAGAATAATGGGTTAATGTAAGTTAAAAAAGCTAGTAAGTAGCCTGAGCTAATGGGCCAATCAGTTTATAATATTATGGAGTCCTCTGTGTGATTTTCTTTGGGGCTTCCTGGCTATGGGGTACTGGGTGGGACATTAACCCCAACAAGTCGGCCCCTTGTGTTACACCCATTCCTTCTAGTTTACATAATTCCACATTTTTCTTAGGTTTTTAATTTCTCCTTCCTTGTGATACCAAATGGACAGTGAAGCAGCCTTTACCAACCTTTACTTGTGGATGAAGTTTACAAAAACCTAAAATCTGCTGTTTTTTATTTTTTCTTAAGATACATTCTATATTATATATTTCAATATATATATTACTGAATTTTCTTCTTCTCAAACTGTGGAAAAGTTTACCAACTGCTGATGGTGATCAGGTTTTATAAAAATTGAGTTGCTCACATTTGAGAGATTTCAAATAGTTTTAACCTTAAGATGAAACCTCTCCAACATTGTCAGGTCTGAATGCTAAGAAAGTAAATTTCCTCTGAATTAGCATGACTTTTTTTTTTAACCCTATTCAGTATTATCCAAAGCTGTGTGTTTGTACAGCATAGCCCCTGGTTTCTGGTGTTGGGATTTATCACTCTAGGGAAATATTCAGTGTGCACTGTGTATCGTTTTAATTGTGAGTATACACAATGCCACAGTGATATATACTATATGCTCTCAGAAACTTGACGTTTATATACATATAAATAGCTTTAAAATTAGGCCCTAAAATAAAAACTACATTTCTGTAATTCTTTATTAAGTATTTTTCTCAATTTTTGCTTTACTGGTTTTTATTATAATAGCTGTATGGTCCTCTGTCAAGGTCAACACAGATTCTCTTGTCTCACTTTCAAGTGCCAACCACACCAGGCTCTAAATTCATGTTCATTTATGTTCAAGATTGACAGCAAAACTAGAATTCACTCTGATTTTATTTTTTTATCTCTGCCTATGGCTTTCTCCTATCCCCCTACGTTATGTTCTCTCTCCACAGTCAGGACTTTTATAAAAACCATATTAACTTTAATTGTATTGTGGCTTTGCTCTAACCCCCACTCTAGCTTCCCCATTCAGGTCATGGATCTCTTCCCATCAGTCCCTGTGATCTCCCAGCGCCCCCTCTCGGGACAGTGTGCCACGCTGGACTCCTCCTGTATTCCATCTTTGCTTTTGTTCTGAAATGTTCTTCTGTGGCTTCACTTGACTTGTTCGTTTTCTTCCGTAAGTCTAAGGTACAATGCCTTTCAGTCTATCTTTGTCTACCTATTATAAATGAGTAATCTTATGTGGTGTTGTCTATCTACTATTCCTTATGTTTAGTATTTCCAGAACATTCTTTGCTTCATTACCTGCCTGGTCTCCACTTTCACACAGACTCTAAGCTCTATGAAGACAAGGATTACTGCTACTGCTTTCTATCACACTGCACATCCTGTCCCAATATTGTTCCTGATAAGATAAAGTATTCAGTAAATACACGTTCAGTAAATGAATTCTCTTAAAAGAGTTGTTTCATTTGCTTGGTAGGTTGCCTTGATGGTAATCTTGCTTTGAAGTAATTACTTTGTTTAGAAAAGCATGTGTGTTGTGTTCAGTATTCAGAAAGAGTAAACGGTTGAATATGTATCTTCCCTTGGCTTGTAACATCCTTAAAACTAATTGCAGCAGCTAAACTTTAGGGACAGCACAAGCATCAAGAGTATGTTGTTTCGGCAGCATTGGAGGCCAGGTAGCAGTACAGTCCAAATCACCTCCCAATAATCTCCTCATAATGATCAATCCCTAAAAGGGGGTTCAGCTCCTTCCTGTGCTTGAAATCTAAATCTGATTAACCACACAAAATTCTTTTTTTCTCGTGTGTGTGTGTGTTTATTGTTTGGGGGAGGTTGTAGAAAGGAAATCCTGAGAAGGGAGGAGGTACTCTTAGTAGGTGGGAAAGAGGGTAATGGAATATACTTGACAGGCAAGCAGAGTAGGGGATGCGACCAGCTAGAGAGGAGATGGGGAGGAAGTTAACTAATGAGAATAAAGTGTAATTATACATACTTGCGATGCAGAATGTTTTTGTTTGGTTATTCCATAGAGACCAAAATCGTTCTTTGCCCATTTGGAATTTGGGAGCTAATAATATACATTTGTAGATATGGGTATCAGATTCTTGTGGAAATTTCAATTTATTATAAACATGACTTCATAATATAATTAAAATTTGAGTCCATGCTTTGAGGTCTTTACTGGAACCTCAACATTGTGGACATACATGCAATTGACTGGGGATATTTTTTGCATCTTTGGCTTCCCCAATAAATTAAATGTGTGTACTTATTCTCATGAAACTTTATAGAAGGTAGATTTAATATTTTTATAGTATCTTTAAATACACTCAATAAATACATAGATGTGTCTAAGTTGGGGCTAAGGGTTCAGAATGAAGCTCCGTTGCTGAAGTATTTGCCTAGCATTCACAAAGCAAGTTGGAGAGGTAGTACCACATAAATCAGGCATGTGGATAATACCTCAAGCATCACAGGCATCCAGTGGATTCAATCTACATCATAGCACCTGCATCTAGGGCTCAGGGAACATCACCCATGGTGGAGGGGATGGTGGTGATACAGATTATGGGAACCAGATGTCAGGACAACTGCTGTGAAGCAGGCTGCTATGGGAGAATGCTCTTGTACACTGTAAAGATTTGTCACTCACATTGGTTTAAAATAAAATGCAGTAGTCAGGGAGGAAGTACAAGTGGGGCAACCAGACTGGGAGAATTCTGGGAAGAGGAAAGGCAGAGATGCAGTCACAAGTCACATGCAGAGGAAGCAAGATAAGAATGCCTTACTGTGAAAAGGTGCCAAGCCACATGGCTAAAAATAGATAAGAATTATGGGTTAATCTAAGTTGTAACAGCTAGTTAGTAATAAGCTCGAGTAATAAGCCAAACAGTTTATAATTAATATAACCCTCAATGTGTTTAATTGGGGTGGGCTCGTTGTGGGGTCAGGTGGGACAGACACTTCCATCTAGAGCAGCCTTTTATAGAAATGGCTGCATACAAAAGGTTTGAACACTGGCAATATTACTAGAAGTGCTAAAGCAGATGGGGTAAGATCTCATGGTTGCCACACACCTAAACGAGGAACTATAGGCAACAAAAGATTGCTGAGAGAGGGAGAGTTAGCATATCCCAGGAAAAAGTCTTTTAATTGGTTTTCCAATACAAAGTGGTCAACCCTGAATCTATATACACACAAGCAACAAAACAGATATAGTAGGTTGTGTTTATATAAACACACACACATTTGTAATGGCAATAATATGGTGTGGGACATTGGTCTGTATTCTGTCAATTATATTTTAAATAAATGCTGATTGGCCAGTAGCCAGGCAGGAAGTATAAGCGGGTTGAGGAGAACAGAAGAATTCTGGAAAGAGGAAAGCTCTTTCTGCAGTTCTTTCTGCACCACAGAAGAAGCAAAATATGACTTCCCAGCTGAATAAGGTACCGAGCCACGTGATTAACACAGATAAGAATAATGGGCTACTATAAGTTATAAAAGTTAATAAGAAGTCTGGGCTAATGGGTCAATTAGTTTATGACTGATGTAGACCTCTGTGTCATTTCTTTGAGACTTAATGACTGTGGGAACTGGGCAGGACAGAAAACCCAGACAACAATAACAAGGGAAGAAGAGGCTGTCAATTGGAGACTGAGGGGGAGACATATAAGGAATTGGAGAGAGGGGTCTGGGGACTGTGCTGAAGGGAAGAAAGGGAAGGGTAAAGTAATGGTCATTTTATTTTAATTTAAAATATAAATAAAAATTAAGTGGAGGCAGGAGGGTCAGAAGTTTTGATCGCTCTCCACTACATATCAAGTTCAAGAAGAGTTTAATCCATGTGAGACTTTCCTTGTTACAAAATCCACCTGATGTAAAAACTTGAGTAGTGTCTACTGTGTGAATTATTCCTGAACAATGAGACCACAACCTATCCTCCTTCCTCTTGGACTCAAGTAGTCCCTGAGACCCGTCAAAGCTGGGCATGGTCTCCAGCAATATCTGTGTGTTCACGGTGTAAGTGGTCCTCAGCGTTCGCTTCCTTCTGCATTTCTGACTGGATGACATTGGTGTATCTAAAAAGTAGGTCCAAAGAATGGAAATGGGCTCCCTGAATCATCTATATGTGTCTTATCCCCAAAGTCAAACACATATAACATCAACTTTGAACTTGTTATGAATGAGAAACAAACTTATATTTTGTTATGATACTGTGATTTTGTGCCAACAATAGTTGTCATATTCACTGGCTTAAAATGAATATCATTATGTGTATTACATCATAGGTATTGCTTATGTTATTACAGTGCTTATTTTTTAGTCATTTTACATATGAGGAATGTGAAGAACAAAAAAGATTTTGAAGGATTGAGCAAACGTACTCAGTTTATAGAATATAGTAGCTTATAATTAAAGTAAATCTAAGGGTTTACATATTGTGCATGAGTTAAAGCATGGCCTTCAAACTAGTCCCACTGCATGTTTTTCTATAAAGTTTTTTGGGTTACTGTCACACACATTACTCTGTGTACTTTCTCAAATTGCTCAGTTGCTACAGTAGTAGAGATAAGTAAATGGAGCAGAGTCCATACAACTAGTAAAGATTAATATAACTGGTATCTAGCTGACCTGGATAATATAGTATATTCCGCTGACTTCCAAGGTAACTCTCATACTATATACAATTAAAAGCCAGAAATTAATTTTATATCCGTATACCATCCCATATTAATTGGAATTTAGGAAAGTTTATTAACTTCATGTTTCTACTTTTTGTATTTTCCTGTTCTATAATATGCTTCATGAATTGCCCTCCTTCTCATCTACTCTTTGGAAGTTGATGGTACACCTTCTCCTTTTGCTCCCAACATTACCTCTTAGAGGAGTTCAGGAAGTGAGATTTAGGGTGAAGTGGGGAAAGACTACTCACGTGTTTTATCACTGCCTTAACCTTCTATCAGTGATGAGAAGAAGAACACACAGATGAGTTTGTCCCCTTAGATTCTATCCCACCTTGTTTAGTCCACACCCAGGAGAACAAGGGAGAAGACCCAGTGTTTAGCTGAAGTTCATAAAGTTTTTCTTTTCTTTTTTGTTCATTTGATTATTTGCGTTTAACCTTTTCTGCCTGCAGCATTTCTGTCTTTAGCAGGGGTCAGTAGTGCACTTGACCCTGTTACAAGTGAAGTCACGGCCAAGGATCAGCCTGGACCATGCAGGAGACCTTACTTTTCCCATACGATCTTTTCCCACAGTCATTCTTAGCACTTTTAACACAATGCCATGAAGACATGTGAACCACGTGTGAACACTGTTGGCACTGCCCAGGTCCTAGTTTTTGCATGTATGTTTGTAGGTCTACGTTGTCTCATCAGTTCTTTCCCACTTTTACCAAAGAAGGTGGTGATGAATATTAATATACAAACATCTTTAAGTCCATTGTAATTTGTTTTTAAAATTGTATAGTCATTAATAATTGAGTTGTCAATAATCAAAGCTAAATTTTCTATCAGCACAGGTAATCTGACAAACAAGATTGCTATAACAACATAAGATAACCCTTGAATCTATAAGAGAAGAAAAAAATCCAAGAGGCTCATAGCAGCAAATTTTATTAATTTCCTAAAGCAGTTAGCTTTGCATTACTGCAACAAAATAACATGACTATATTAGTGAAATGATAAGGCTTACTTGGCTCAGCACGGCCCTGGCATCTCTATCACTGTAGTTAATAGCAATGGCAACAGTATGTCTCTGGGTTAATGGCCACATGATGAGCAGGTCAGAAACAATGAATGAAGCCAGCCTGTTACCTCATGTGAATTCAAGGTGGTTGTATAAGAACTATCTAGCAAGTGTATACAAGTTGACCAGTGATCTAACAATTGGACTCATTTCTAGAAGGTTCTCCAGCCCCCAATTGCATCTACCTTCTTCTGCAGCACAGCAGAACTCTGGAGGAAACAAGCCATATCCACACTGCAGCCTTTCTTCATGGTAAGTTGTAGTTATGATTTCCTTTACCAGGGGTGCGGAGATAAACCAATGGGTAAGTCCTTGAGTCCCTAACATACATGTGAAAGATGGGAATGGCTACATATGCCATTCGGTGAGAGTTTGTCAGGGTAAAATGAGGTAGGTGATAGAGCAGGACAGTTAACATCCTCCTACAACCTCAGCACATGTGTGCTTCGTCATGCGCACACCCAGAACCACACACACACAGAGGAATTAACACATTACACCACCACACTACACTACATCCATGCACACACATTTTCTTGCTCACACACACTCACATACACATAGGAAACTGGCTTTATCAGATAAAACAAAGGAAACACCTGTTTTGAATTTATATGAGGAAATGTTAAGTATCAGGAAAAATAAGATACTAAGTTATTTTCTTAATAGACTGCGAAGTAAATATGGGGCGGAATTAAATGGCAATGCTGTCACTTTCCTCTTCTGAAAATAAATGCCAATATGCTCACATATCCATGTTTGGCAGCATTACTTACAATGGTTCTGCTATGTAATCTGCCTGGGAACATCTGAGGATATATAAAGAAAATGTGGAGATATGTATCCATAAGGAAGAACGCAATTGTGTCATTGCTATGAAAGTGGAAGCAACTGGAGGTCATCATGTTAAATGAAAAAAGCCAGTTTCCCATGATGCTGCAGTCAAATCTCTCACGATTCCTTTCATATGCTAGGACTTAAAGGATAGACTATTAGGATATGTAAGATTGGGGGTAGAGAGATGGCTCAGTGGTTAAGAGCATTGACTATTCTTCCAGAGGACCTGAGTTCAATTCCCACCAACCACATGGTGGCTCACAACCATCTGTAATGAGATCTGGTGCCCTCTTCTAGCCTGAGGGCATACATGGAGGCAGAAAGCTGTATACTAATAAATAAATAAATAAAATCTTAAAAAAAGATTGGAAGTAGTGGAGAGGAAAAATGGGTGATAGAGGAGATGAATACTATTTAAGAACATAATATATGTACATAGACATGTAGGAAACCTGTGTTCTATATAATTACCTCTTTTACCTCTCCTACTTCTCCTACAATTAACAAAGAGGCAGAATATGTTTTTATATTGATTCTTTATTACTGAGAGTCTTACATGCATACAATTTAAGGTGATCATATTCACCATTTGTCCACCCAACTCTTTTGTTTATCGCCCACACACATACCCTACTCTGAGGTTTGTGTCTCCTTTTGCTACAGATTTATCTGAGTTTGGGGCAACAAAACAGAAGGGTGTCTGTCAAATGACTACTGAAGTCTTTCCCCAAATCCTGCGGGACCTGGCTCTTAGTCTTTAGCCCTTCTGATTTCTTCTAAACTCCGGCTTCCGTAGTCCTGCAGCATCTTGAAGCTAAAGGAGACTGTTGCAATTGCTAGGAACGTAATAACGATGTGAGAACTTTGCTATTCTTCTGTGAGGAACGTGAAATACCTTCTTCAACTTTCTTGAAAAAACTATTGTTGATTCCAGAAAATCCTTCTTATACTTAGTATATCATCTATCTATTGTCTGTTCTATATTTCCAGTAAGTTATGTGTTAAGGTTATTTTATGAGCTGACCTGAGGATCTATCTCCATGGAAATACTTGTGAGTCTGACAAAATGAAATCTATAATCACATACAAAATGTATTTTAAAATGAAAAACATTTGAATCTTAGAGATGCCTCTTCATTTTGGTTCTACCACACAAACTGTGTTTTACGGAATGGTTAAGACTGATGGTCACTGTCAGTGTATATGATATGTGTATCATTATTGCCAAGTGTTGTAACATGAAGCCCTCAGGTATTTTCATCCATGAATCCAAATCTATGACATAGTTGTGGCACAAGTGAGGAATTTAATTTATTTATTATAATATGAATGGCATTTAGTACCAAACCTGTAAGGCAAAATCTCTGTGTTACAAAGTTGGACAATTCTGATTCCTTTTACTACTTTTATTTTCACCGTTTCCTTCAAATACAGAAATATTTAAGTCATGGTATTTTTCAGTGTTTTTCTAGCTTGTGTTTTTCACTCTCCACAAGTTCCTACTTTGTGTAACTAGGATATTTGGCACCATGGCAAGTGACTGCTCTATTTACTTTTTGCCTTTTGGCTTTTTCCTCCTTTCTCTACTTTGGTAGGAACAATTTTGTCATTTTATCATTAAGTAAACTAACTTTTGCTCCTTTATTGCCTAATCCAATATAGCCATCTGGGAAATTTTCCATATGGGACTTTGTATTTCAAGTCTCCGGAGCTTCATTTGTTTCTCTTTTATAGTCTGTTCCTCTCTTTGTACCTGCTTTCCAGTCAATTCTTGGCTATTGGGGATTTGGGTTTATTGTCCCTTTTAAAGAGGGTTGAAAAGATTTTGAACAAGTGAAATAGTTACAAGTCAGAGGGTGAACTTGACCAATTTATATGATCAAATATTTCTCAGGCATTGGTGAGAGACAACAGGAGAGTGACTATAAACTATCATTGATAAGTGAGGAGAAGAGAGGACTGAGAGGCATCTGGAAGACACACTGATGTTTCCGGCTCTAGCCACCTGTTTTCCAGCCTGTCTGAACTCACTGGTACCCACTGTCCTCCAAACATTCTGAGCTCTGTGGTTGGAAGGCATTTTCTCTCAACCTGAAATCTTACTCATTCTCCCAGTCATTTGAATCCAGACTCCCTCCTCCTCTTTTAAGGCTTCTCTATCCTTACACAATTTGAAATAGTACCAACCATTTAGCAATCCCTTAGTGTGTAATATTATTTGCAAGAAATTACGTGGGATATTATTTTTTACAGTGTGAACTTTTCTTAAGATATGGAAAGCTATCAAATCATCCTCGATAGGGTATTGGTGACAGACCAAAGTAATAGTTCCTTTAGAGTTGAGGTTGGTGAACCAATGAGTTTATTGGTTAAAAAAATAGGTGAGAATTACTTATAAGAGCATAAATGAATGCATGAGGCCCACAAAGTCATGCCCCTGGAGAATCTCACCAAAGCATAAATCACTGCTTTCTCATAGCCACATGGATAGGGTTCTATTTTACTTCCTGTATATGGTTCCACTTCCCCACGCCATATGCAGCTGAGACAACCATATGCAATAGAACCTTGCTGGTCAGGAAGGGTGTGCAGGAGGACTGATCAGAGTTTTCTATGATGTTGATCAAGCCATTCTCAGGGCATGTCAGCAGGTCCCTTGGGTCACCACAGCTGCACTGATGAAGATGGTAACAGCTGTTATTCTGAAGACAGCATCCCACATTGGATTAGTTTCTGTTATGCTTATAATTTGATTTTTTCTGTCCTCTTCTTTCCTTAGTTTGGGACCGGGAGAAGAGTAATTTCTGTGAAGAAAGCAGAGAGCGTATGTTTTGGAGGCTTCTGCTTTTGTCCCTGTTTCTTCAATGATTTGGAAAGCAGCCTAGGATTAGGTGTTGTCTGTTGGGAGAGTTAAAGAAGTTTGGGTCTGGTCACATGCTGAGAATGAGTTCTCCCAACATGTCCTGATTGTGACTCACAGAGACGGAAGGAATGTGGACTCTGTGTTAGTGCTAAAGCCGAGATTTCCTGCTCACCATCTTCCTGCCATGGGGAAAATGTTCATCTCTCCGAGTTCACATTTGAAAAATAGTGGCACCATTTTCATACGCATTGGTTTTGGAGTCTTACTACTGCATTGCTGGTGGAAGTGCAAGCTGGTACAGCCCCTTTGGATGTCAGTGTGGCAATTTCTCAGAAAATTTAGGAAACAACCTTCCTCAAGACCCAGTAATACCACTTTTGGGTATGTATCCAAAGGATGCTCAATCGTGCCACAAGGATATGTGCTCAACTATGTTCATAGCAGCATTGTTTGTCATAGCCAGAATCTGGAAACAACCTAAATGCTTCTCAAGTGAAGAATAAAAAAGAAAATGTGGTACATTTACACAATGAAGTACTACACAGCAGAAAAAAATAACAGCAGCTTGAATTTTGCAGACAAATGGGTGGAGCAAAAAAATGCCATTTTGAGTGAGGTAATCCAGACACAGAAAGACAATTATCACATGTACTCACTCATTAGTGGTTTTAAACATAAAGCAAAGAAAGCCAGCCCACAAATCACAATCCCAGAGAACCTAGACAACAATGAGGACACTAAGAGAGACTTACATAGATCTAATCTACATGGGTAGTAGAAAAAAACAAGACCTTCTGAGTAAATTGGGAACATGAGGATCTTGGGAGAGGGTTGAAGGGGAGGAGAGAGGCAGGGAGGGGAGCAGAGAAAATGCATAGCTCAATAAAAATCAATAAAAAAAGAAAAAAAGAAATTGGAAAAGTTCTTTTTGCTCCCAGTTTTATGATGCACTCAACAGAAACCTAACAAGTTCCAGCTTCGGTGTGCCTCCTTTCCTGCTGTTTTACCTTTAGCATGCTTTCCAATCAATTATTTTACTTTTCTTCATTATTATTTTTGACCACTGTAGTAGAAATTGGAGAAGCAGAGACAGAATCAATTAAAATGGACTGGGGGATTTAGACAAAATATACAGTGGCTAAGTATTGTACAGTTTTTCCCAGTAAAGAGCCCGAGGTCTCCCAACTTTATGTTCCCCACTGGTCCTTCAAGACTCAACCATGACATTTTCTTCTCCTGTGCCACCGCACCCACCCGGCCAGGCTGGGGAGCAACGCTCTGCCTTGTTGTCACTGCTTCCTGCTGCTTCTCTTGCTTAGCTCCTCTTACACTTAGGATCTTCTAAGTGATGCTCCTACATTAATTACAGTATATTCCTCGGAGGGGAAAAATCTTATTCATGATCATTTTGCTCAATACTTTTTTAATATCTTAAAATTATCTTTTGACTCAAAGAACAAAAGTTAATAATAACTGAAAAATCAGGATTGTTTAGGTCTATGTGGGAGAAAATCTGGGGCTACCTTAGGTAAAAATATAAGCTACTTTAATTTTTTTCTGTAAGGGATAGGCAGTATGTGTGTGTATGCATGAAAATAAAGCATACTGTTTTATTATTGATCCTAGGGACTGTATTGATTCTTCCTCGTGCCCTAGGCTAGTTAGTATAATTGATGTGTAATGACTTAGCATGATAGAATAGACATCGCGGTCCTTGGAGAACAGAAGCCACAGAGCACACTTGGAAAGTTTACTTTGGAGAGGGAAGCAGATGTCCCATGTAGATCTCGAAGAGTGAAAATCATCCTATGCTCGATTGCTGCTGCCGACAGAGGTCCTCCTTTCTCCAGGGCAGACAGAGGGCGGCTTTCTTTTCTCTTCCCACAGAAATGGCTCCACTTAAGGAAAAACTTGAAGGAAGGGAGGAGCTTAGTCAGTATGTGGGGAGGAGGTAGCCTATTGGGACTGAGTGCAGAACACGGAGAAAGGTAGACGGAGCTTAAGTACAGTCCCCCGGGTCATAGCTTCTTGGTTTTCTGCACGATCTTCTACAGGGAAAGCTGGGCACCCTGGAGGATTATTTTAGGTAATCCACCGACTCGGGGCATGAGCATCATTGCAGACTGCATTCTTAGCCTGGCAGGAAGGTGCTCTCTGCATTACCCTCAAGCCAACTTTGAGTTCACCCACACTTAGTAATAAAAGGAACATTTCCACACAGAATTCACTCTTCTCTGCAGTCTGAATGATCTTCCCCTGTGCCTCTGATATATTAAACATAATAGAAGCCAATTTTAACTCTAATATAATGTTCTCTGTAGGAGAGGATGGCTGAAGTTTAATTACAATTATTTTATGCCAAATGTGTGTGCGCACACTCCGGCATGGGATACGATTCCTCCAAACTTCCCATCTCAGAATCAGCCTACGAATACAGTGGCCATATGCAGTAAATTGTCAAGGAACGTGTCGCTTTGGGGCTGTAATCCAAGCAGAGGACCTTGGCAGCTGCAGAAATAAGTTTCACAAAATCTAATAAACTCAGAGCTTTTGTGCATTTCCAATGTTTGTTTTAGTTTTGTTTTGTTTCTTCAATTATGAAAATGTACTGAAGAGGGACAAATAAAGTGTGGGCTATGTTGTATAGTTTCTTCAGTGAAGGCCATTTCATTGTCCTTATTCTCTCTCTCTCTCTCTCTCTCTCTCTCTCTCTCTCTCTCTCTCTCTCTCTCCTTTTCTCCCCCCCGCCCATCATAGAATAAAACCCAGTTCCTCTGAGACTTCAAGTTCAGAATACATTCAAGAACATGGAAAATTTAAACCATGTCCACATGGTTTTAAATACATTTCCTCTTTGCAATTATCCTTTAGGGTAGGCAGGAAGCTATGTGTTTCTGGCTTTCTGCTTACTGCATGTCTCCTAAATCACAGATTCGAAAAAGTACTGAAGAGTGTCGTATATTTTCTAACTTCGATTTGACATCTGATACTTTGTATAGCCCGCTGTGTATTTCATATCTATGCAAGTGGGGTGGGGTTGGGAGTACAGTGAGTTCTAGTAACCGAAGAAGTGATAGAGATACCCTTGAACACATGTGCTCCCCAATGCTGTTGGGCAGCTCCTAGACACATGACCAACATGGAAGCACAGCTAGGACCACATTACAAAAGGTATAAATTCTGTTTCAGGGGCTGCTCTAATATGTAAGGTGCACATGGGTGAAGATTCTTTCACAAGCACTGGGAGTGAAGGGAGTTTGTAAGCGAGCCTGAGTTACAGCGGGTGGGCGGCGGAGAGCCCAAGAGGAAGAGGCCTTTGATAACCCAAAAGATTCATTTTGCTGGGCAATAGGATGAAAATGTCCCAATAACACTGTATTTGCCAGGAAAACGCACCTCTCACTTTCTCTCTTGTTTTTAAATGTCAAAGGAGTACCTCCTCCTCCTTTGTTGGGCTCAATACTTGCCATTGGCAGTCTCCAGTGCGCGAAGGTCCGGTGACGCCTCACCCAGAGTCGGCCACGGTTTTGCCTCACTAGTGATTTATGTTGTCATGGTGAGGATGGGCAAAGCTGTAAAAGTGCTGATGTGGATGATTCCATGACTAAAATGTGGAGAGCAGGTGAGTAGTGCTTGTAAGGGAATACTTGACATTGCTTTGACCCAATAAAGCCCAGTATCACCCAAAGGCTGAGTTTTCTCCACGTGGTCTAACTTGGTGACGTTTTATGTCTTTATTATTATCATAAACTATAACGATGAAAAAGAAATTTTAATTTTAATGATAGCACTACGATGTATTAGTATAAACCCTTACATTTTATAGCAAGTAACATATATACATTTATATCTGTATGTTCATATGTATTCATTTATAATATTAGATATAAAGAAGTAAGAGAATGGGATTTAGATAAACACATTGTATTGTGGCATATATACAAAATTTCACTTTAGTTTTATAAGGAACTATAATTATTTAAAGTAAACATGCCTAATTAAATTTATTTTTCAATTGCTCTATATGAAAATTAAATAATACAGTCACATAAAAATAGTTGATTATGTTAATATTGTTATGATAAATATAGTTAAAAACATTTAGATACATTCTTACATATTTTATTTTTTTCAGAATATTCACCTTGAGTTCACAATTCAAACCTTGTGTTTATAGTTAATTAAGTAATAAAATGATATGGAAATTGTTTCACCATTTCCTTTGCTTCCAAGCAGAGCAAAATTGCTTAAATAATAATTTCTAGGAAGGATATTGCATTTATACTTTCAGTGTTGAGTATGTGGGGGTTGTGTGTGCTCGCATGTGTGTGTGCATATGTGCATGGATAGGTTCATGTGTGGGAACATGTGCATGCTACAGCCCATGTGTGGGCATCAGAGGGCAACTTGGACATGGCAGTTTCCTCTTTGAATTACATGGACTGCAGGGGTTGGAATCAGGTTGGCTGGCTGGTGGCATGGCATGCACTTCATTTAACCTCCTGAACTATCTCACTGGCTGAAGAAACATTTAGACACAGTATGTGTAGCTTGATATTTTCCTAATGTGTCTCCTTTGTTCTATTTCCACATGAGTGGATGAATGAACTCAGAGATCGTGCAAGGCTTCTGCAGCTAACCTGGGTCTTCACCCTTGACTTCTCATTTCTGCTAACACACTTACTTTTCTGAGTACTGATGATGGAAGATATCAGAAAAGTTTATTGAAATGCAAGTAGTCTTGGGAGGAATAGCATCATGACATATAACCCTCTGGGGTTCTTATTTTTAATTATTAGTAATTCTTAGCTCCAAGGTGAGATAGAAAGGAAACACAAGGCAGATTTTCGGAGGAAGAATGTGAGAACGATAGATTATAGAAAGGGTAGTACAGATACAAGCACAGAATTGTATAACCAGATTGGTGTAGGGCCAGCTATCTTGTTTCCAAGTTTGAGATCTTCTAACTATGTGAAAATTTGCACCACGAAGGCTGATGCAATGGTTGTGCATGTATTCCCAGATTAGTGTTCTAACTATAAAACTTTTGATATTCAATGAATTGTGAAACTTCTACTTATTAAAATTTCATATACTGAAAATACTTTATCCATTTCCCAGGGACTTATTTCTTTTGGGGACTGCGGTCTCTCATACCTCTTCACCCAAAATCCAATGCTTTACATTGTGAAGCATCCTTTCCCATATCTTAACTTTTAATGCATTGCTCACTTCCATCCTTTGCTTCCCTGGATTTCAACTCCACTTGCTTTAAAAGCATCAACTTCCAGGCTCTGAGCCCTCTGACTTGACCTTCTGTTTTATCTTGTCTTTCACAGCTTATTAGGTGCTCTTTATAGGAAGGAGTGTTCTGTGAGTAGTCCCTTTCATTACATGTTATTGCTGAAGTACTCTATGTTTACTATCTGAAAAAGTGAGCAGAGGAAACCACAAACACGTTCTAGAATCATCCGCTGGAAATGAAGCTCAAGGGATTGACGGTAACTGAAAAGGAGACTTTTTCTAGGATTGACTAGGTTGTGAGCTCAAAGAGGTGGACACGAATTTTCAGGTTTTCTTCTTTCACTCTCCTGTTGTACTTGGCCTCAGATTCAGGCACAACAGTAAATGTGTGTGGCAGACCAGAAAGACTGAACAAAGAGGAGCTGAAGGTACTGGGAAACGCCAGAGATCACAGAGTAAGAGGCAACTCCATGAATTCCCTTAACCACTCCTGACCTTTCTTCCGGGCTGTATGTGTGTGAAAATAAACTCAATATGCAAGGCAAAGATGCTGAGAATGAAACTGATCTAATGGCAGAGCAGAACCTCTGGTTCCGACAGACAACTGGTAATAATTAACACTAACACAATGACTTTAAAATGGGATTGATACTGAAATCACCCAGTTTTCAAGAACTTGAGCATAATCTAGGTAACTGCATACCAAAGTAAAAAATATTTTCCAATATTTAGTAAGGTAAGACACAAAACACCACACAAAATATTCAAAATTTTTATGATAGAAAGCAAAGTTACTCAGAATATAAATAATCAGGGGTAAGTCTGCTCACATGAAAAAATAAAACAACAACAATAACAAAAAAACCCCAAAAACAGTGAGTGCCATTACTATCACAAATTTTGGGATAATTTATTGGTTTAGGAGGTTCTTCTGTCTATGTGTTGCTTTTATTGCTTGAATAAAGAAACTACCTTGGCCTTTTGATAGGGCAGCACTTAGATAGGTGGAGCAGACTGAACTGAATGCCGGGAAGAAGGGCAGTGTGGCAGACACCATGAATCTCCTGCCTGAGACAGACATAGGTTAGAATCTTGCCTGTAAGCCACAATCATGTGACGATACACAGATTTAATAGAAATGGGTTAATCAAGATGTGAGAATTAACCAATAAGAGGTAAGAGCTAATGGGCCTGGCAGTGATGTAATTAATACAATTTCTGTGTGATTATTTCTTGTGTAAGCTCTCACAACATCTAACAAGATCTTTATCTTTATCTTTATCTAAAAAGATATTAAAAGATCTAGTGTCAGAATGTTAAACATAACATTTGTGAACTGGCTTGACATAAGTAAAAAGAAAGAAAATCTCAACAAAGTATAACAGATATAAAGAAAAACTCAATTAATAGTTCAGACCAAAAGAAAGCAATGGAAATGGAAAGCTTATTGTAGAATGAAGCTGTCAGTGAAACCTGTGAATTTGAGGTTAGATCAATAAATGAGCAAAATTTCTAATTAGTCTTTAGTCAAAGACGTCTCAAGAGAAATAAGAAAAACTTTTGAACAAAGTGAAAACAGAATTATGATATTTAAAAACAAAAACCCTTTATATAGTTAAATTAGTGCTTAGAGGGAAACTTAATACACAAAATCTGGTAATAAAAGAGACAGAGCTTGGGACACTAGTGTGGATTCCATGTTAAGAAACCATAAAGGACTAAAGGAAAGAAGATGAACGAAAAACAAAGCAAGAGTTAGCATAGAGAAAGAATGAAGAAAGATCTGGAAGTAAATTTGCACTAGAATATAGGGGAAGTCATGTAAAATCCGAGACTGTAGAATGACTCGCATTAAAGGGAATGTACATTGTACACCCCGCAACACCCACAGCTTGAGGACCATTGTGGAAGCTGGGTCACAGCCTTAGGAGTCAGAGGCAGTGGATGACTCCAAGGAAATGTCTTCATGACACAGCAGGGCAGCTGCACATGTGCTCCCAGAGATCAGACAGCACATGCAAGACCTATGCAAGCACAAGCCAGACAACATCCCAGCTTGGAGAGGGCAGTGGAGCACACAATTGCACCACTAGCCTGAGATTATTGGCAGTTGTTAGCAGCTAGAAAGGAGAGCATTTAAGTGTATAGTCCTGGGAGGTTGACCCATACACCAATGGAAGACTACATAGCCACGAATATTTGAGCAGCACACACTGACACAAAATTGGGTGGATAGAGAACAAGTTCATCTGGCAAGAGTTATGGAGGGGTTAATGTAGGGGAATGTGTTACAACTGTGCAGCTGCAAAGATATCCTGACTTATGGGGAAGCCTGCTATACTTAGAACTGCAACAGAACGGCTCTGGAGGGATAGAGCCGCAACAGGACAGCTCTGGGAGGCTGGAGCTGCAATGGGACCGCTCAGCCCTGGAGGAAAGGTGTGCTGACTATTGGGAAACCAGGCTACTTGAAGCTGGATGTGGTGAGGGATTTCCAAGCAGGATATAGAATCCTGCTCTTCTCCTGGAGAGACACAGCAGCTGAGCTCTGCTCTGTTTCCTTAAGGGAACGTCCTAGCCCTATCTGCTTCTTCTTCCCCAGCCCGAGATGTTACTTCTTTTGCTGACATTCTGCTAAAGGGGAATGTAGCAATATCCTCTGGCTCGGATGAAAACTTGTTACTTTTTCTGCTCAGCTTTGTTTAGCCCCCCTCTAAGGGAGCATCTTAGCAAGGTTTTTCAGCTCAGTCCCCTAAAGGACATCCCAGCCAGGTTCTTCTATTCTGTGCCAGCGAATGAAAATCGTCACCCAAGACTTTTTTTTTTTATTGAGAAAAGGGGAAAAAAAAGTATCCGCCTCCTCCCAGACTCCTATTTCCCTCCCTCTCCTCCCACCCTTCTCCCCCTCCCCCAAACTCCTCTCCCCCTCCCTCTCCAGTCCA
>NC_022009.1:89233212-89247504 GCF_000317375.1 Microtus ochrogaster | reverse complement strand
AAGGTGAACCCAAGGAAAAACATATAGTTATCCTCTTGGCTATGGGAAGTAGACAAAATTGCCGGGGAGAAAATTGGTATCTTGGGGGTGGGGTGGGAGGGGGTAAGGGGAGATGGGGAGAGAAAAGTTAGAAGGGAAGGAGGTGGGGGGAACTTGGGAAAACAGGAGGATTGGGATAAAGGAAGGTTGGACAGGGGAGCACGGAACCACAATTCTTAGTTAAGGGAGCCACTTTAGGGTTGGCAAGAGACTTGACCCTGGAGTGGCTCCCAGGACCCCATGGTGATGTCCCCAGTTACACCCAAGACTCTTTTGAGAAAGATTTATTTGGGAAAGAGAAGTCCAGAAGAGTGGCTGCCTCTGCCACGGAGGGATAAATGGCAAGCCCTAAGTGAACATGTGGAGAGGCTTATATAGGGCTTCTTGGGGCATAGTTTTCCCAGGGAGAAGCAGGATTGGTTACTTTAGTGGGCCAGGGGCAGAGATAGCTCTGATTTCATGGCCAGACTGTATTTCTTCCACTGGTCCTTTTTAGCCTTTTCATGCTAATCTTAGGATTTAGGCATATTTCTCTCACTGGCTCTGATTCGACAGCAAAGTGTGCTTCTTTGGCACTCTTCAGAGCTCAGTGATTGGTTGGTTTCCGGCTTTAGTTGTCACCTTTCCCCTACAGTGAATACAATCAAAACTCGTTGTATGAAGTTGTTTAAAAACTAATAAAAAAGAATTAAAAGGTCAGATTTTGAAAAAGTCAATAAAATTAATAAATTTGATTATCAAGATGGTTGAAAGATTTTTAAAAGTGAAAGATATGATGCAATATCAATACCAGGAAAAAATGAATAACATTACCCTCAACACATAAAAGATATTGAGGGACAAATTCAACTGTATGCCTACACATTAGATGAAATGACACTACTTTTTGAAAAATTGATTTTATTGAGCTGTACATTTTTTCTCTGCTCCCTTCCTCTCCCCCTCCTCTTATACCCTATCCTTTGGTCCCCATGCTCCCAATATACTCAGGAGATCTTGTCTTTTTGTACTTCCCATGTAGATTAGATCCATGTATATCTCTCTTAGGGGCCTCATTGTTGTTTAGGTTCTCTGGGATTGTGAATTGTGGGCTGGTTTTCCTTTGCTTTATGTTCAAAAGCCACTTATGGGTGAGTATATGTGATACTTGTCTTTCTGAGTCTCGGTTACCTCACTCAATGTCATGTTTTCTAGATTCATCCATTTACCTTCAAATTTCAAGATGTCATTATTTTTTTTCTGCTGTGTAGCACTCCATTGTGTAAATGTACCACATTTTCCTCATCCATACATTGGTCAAAGGGCATTTAGGTTGTTTCCAGGTTCTATCTATTACAACCAATGCTGCTATGAACAGAGTTGAGCACATGTCCCTGTGGTACAATTGATCATTCTTTGGGTATATGCCCAAAAGTGGTATTGGTTGGTCTTCAGGAAAGTTGTTTTCTAATTTTCTGAGAAATCTGATATTCATGCTGATATCCAAAGGGGTCATACCAGTTTTCACTCCCACCAGCAATGCAGGAGTGTTCCCTTTATCCCACAACCTCTCTAGCATAAGTTGTCTTCAGTGTCTTTGATCTTGGCCATTCTTACAGGTGTAAGGTGGCATCTCAGACCTGTTTTGATTTATATTTCTCTGATGGCTAAGGATGTTGAGCATTTCCTTAAGTGTCTTTCAGCCATTTTAGATTCCTCTGTTGAGAGTTCTCTGTTTAGGTCTGTACCTCATTTTTTATTGGATTATTTTTTCTTTTGATGATCATTTTTTTGTATATATTTTGGAGATCAGCCCCTTGTCTGATGTGGGTTGGTGAAGTTCTTTTACCATTCTGTAGGCTGCCGTTTTGTCTAGTTGACCATGTACTTTGCTTTACAGAAGCTTTTCAGTTTCAGGAGGTCCCATGCTACTGGAGTTATATTTAGGAAGTGGTCTCCTGTGCCAAAGCATTCAAGTGTACTTCCCACTTTCTTTCTATGAGGTTCAGGATGGTTGGCTTTATGTTGAGGTCTTTGATCCATTTGGACTTGAGTTTTGTGCATGATGATAGATGTGGGTATATTTCAGTAATGTAGTAGGATACAAGATTAACTCAAAAAAGTCAGTAGCCCTTCTTTACACAGATGATAAATGGGCTAAGAAAGAAATCAGAGAAACATCACCTTTCACAATAGCTACAAATAGCATAAAATATCTTGGAGTAACTCTAACCAAACAAGTGGAAGACCTGTATGACTAGCACTTTAAATCTTTGAAGAAATAAATTGAAGAAGACACCAGAAAATGGAAAGATTTCCCATGCTCTTTGGTAGGTAGAATTTACATAGTTAAAATGACAATCTTACTGAAAGAAATCTACATGTTCAATGCAATGCTCATCAAAATTCCAGCAAAATTCTTCACAGATCTCGAAAGAACAACACTCAACTTCATATGGAAAAGCAAAAAATCCAGGATATCCAAAACAATCCTATACAATAAGGGAACTTCTTGAGGCATCACAATCCCTGACTTCAAACTCTACTACAGAGCTACAGTACTGAAAACAGCCTGGTATTGGCATAAAGACAGACAAAAAGACCAATGGAACCAAATCAAATATACAGATATTAATCTGCAAACTCATGAATACCTGATTTTTGACAAAGAAGTAAAAGCATAAAATGGAAAAAAGAAAGCATAACTTGATAGCAATGTGTAGAAAATGAATGACACAATTCTTGAAAATGAAAAATCTAAAATCACCCACGGTGAGAGAGATGGAGCTAAATATTCTTAAACCATCTAGAACAATGGTATTAAAGGCTTGAAAGTCTTCCAGAGTGGGGGGTCAAGTGGTGAACTTGTCACTGTATCATAGAGGTGCTTCCCCCAGTCTGAGATCCATAGGAAAGAATCAGTGTCTCAGGTACACTTCAGTAATTTCTTTCTTAAGGGCCTGAAGGACAGGTGAATATCTTTTTGCCACATCAAGAACCCTGGTGTTCTATTCTTAATTGTTCTATGATTTGAAATGTAAATTTCTTAATGGTAATTTTTAGGGAATGGGGATTTGTTTTAGGATTAATGGTTTTAAAACATCAGCAAAATCCCTGTATGCTTTAACTAAATGTGGTTTCTTCAAAAGTATTTAAACTTGGCTCCTGATGCATCTCTGATGACTACTCAAAGCCACATTTAATCTACACAAATTTATTTTCTCATGTATTAAACAGTCTTTACAAAGTCAGCTTGACTTAATTTTAATGGAAGCACATGGGGAAAAATAAACACAGTAAATGTAAAATTTTCAAATAAGACAATCTGATTTTTGTAACTAAGCCACCCAAAACCTGGCTAAAAATAATCATTGTTTCTTGCCATCTTGGATTCAAAATTAGTTGGCAGCACAGTGACAACCCAAGCTATGGGACTCTCAGACAGCAGACTGGGGTAGAGGAGCCTCTGCCTACGCAGGGCTCATGTCTTCTCTACCTCTGCTTCTCAACCAGCTGATTATTTATAAGTTCAATTTCTGTCTACAACTTTATATTCAAAATCATACATTAATCAATTATATGACCTTTCATACTCTTTTTATATAGATGCAGGCTTGGTTGGCATGAGGCTTGTCCTCTGAGATATTGAAAATAAACATTTTCAACATGTTTTGCCATACTCCGCCAAATATTACTGACTTCAAAGACTATGATCTCTACTCTCTTGGTGCCCACAACAAAACCATTTAGTCCATGCCCTTTGTAAAATATTTTAGCAGCCTGCTTCTAACTATGGATGAAGAGTAAGACTAAGGCCATTTTAAACCCGGGCCTCATTTTGTAAGAATCTAACCTAGCAGACACCCCACCCCAGCACCCCTCCCCATGTACCTGGAAATTTTGAGAAAAGCTACAAATGACCCAAAAACTACCTGGCTGTCCAGAGACCTGAGGATAGTCAATCAGAAGCTAGACAAACAAGTTTTTACAGCTACCAGATGTTTTGTCGAAAGTTACAGAAAGCTGCAGTAATTGGAGCGGCGGGGCTGCGTCCCCAGCACCCCAGCTGCTTGGCTAGCTTATGCCCCGAAATAACAACACACAAACTGTATTCATTTAAACACTGCTTGGCTCTTTAGCTCTAGCCCTTTTCTCGGCTAACTCTCGCACCTGGACTAACCCATTTCCAATCATGTGTGTCGCACCCCTAGGTGCGCTTACTGGGAAGATTCTAGCCTACGTCCATCCTGGGTCGGAGCTTCATCGTGTGTGCCTCAGAGAGCAGAGCTCTCGCCTCTGCCCGCAAGAGTGGAGCATCTTGTCTCTCTGAGGCATCTGCCCCTGAGAGGAGAGCTGTCGAGTCTGACCTCACTTCCTCTTCCGCCCAGCATTCCGTTCCGTCCACTCCTCCCACCTATGCTTTAACCTATCAGGGCAAGCAGCTTCTTTATTTAATTAACCAATGACCTTCCTCCATCAGAAAGCTTGTCTTAACTTAGAGCCAACTGCAGCATAAGCATATCCCTTACCCCAATCTGGTAATGCCAAAACATGTAACTTGCTGATTGCAGTTTTTCCCTTAAAAAAAAAAAAAAAACAACCCTCGCACTGTGAGCTGGGGGGGGGGGTTCTTCCTCCCTCACCCGCTATACCGTGTTTTGGGTGTGGTCCCTGTTCTGGAGTTTGTAAGCAATAAAGAAACTTTGTGATTGCATCGGAAAGTCGGCTCCAAGGTGGTCTTTTTGGGGGTCTCATGACTTAGGCATAACATTGACAGAGAAGTAGTGAGCAAGCTATGCAACCAGAAAAGACTTGCAAGTGAGATAGCAGTACATTCCCTGCAGTAAGGGGACTCTATAGATGGATCATGTAGGAGTTAAAGGCTTTCCTATTGCTGTGGGAGAATGGTCTGTACCCTGTTATTTGTATTTTAATAAAACACTGGTTGGCCAGTAGCCAGGCAGTAAGTATAAGTGGGGTGCTGAGAACATGGGTATTCTGGGAAAACGAAAGGTCTGTCTGTAGTTGTCACCCAAACACAGAGGAAGCCAGAGACAGAGCAAGATGTGACTGTCTTGCCGAAAACGGTACCAAGTCATGTGGCTAACATAGACAAGAATTATGGGCTAATATAAATTAAAAGAGTTAATAAGAAGCCTGAGCTAATAGGCCAATCAGTTTATGATTAATGTAGACCGCTGTGTATTTCTTTGGGACTTAATGACTGCAGGACTTGGTGGGACAGAAACCTCAGTCAACATGCTATACATGCTATGCTCTTCCTTCTTTTTCTGGTACAACATCATTATCTGCATTATTCTTGGGGGTGACTCACTAACCCACCCTCAAACACTGCAACCAGAAAGAGCAAGAACAGAGGGACAGTGACCATTTTAGGCAACATCTCTTTGTTTTTCTTATTGCTACACTTCATAATCCAGGTTCACTGGGCTGGAAGGTTCTTGTTTCTCATATTCCATTTGAGATTACAGATGTAGTCTGCCATATCCATTTTTTCCCCTGGAAATTCTACAATTGATTATCATATCAGATGCTAGCATCTTTACTATCTCCTTTGCCCTCCAATTCCATTTTAGAAAGACAATCCTCAAATGTGAAAAAGACTTTATATTCCCTTAGTCAATAAATTACATGATGACAACTACCTCTAGAGGGGATTGGATTGATACTCTATTTAGGTACTTACTTGACATGGTAAATATCAAAGGTGTACCACCACTAATAAGAAATGGATTTATGTTGGGAGACAGAAGGGGGGCACAGTATACTACTGATGGTTTTGCCCTACTTGACTGCAGTGAGAAAAAAAGTAGATCTCAGAAAGGAATGCCTACAGGTGTAAAGAAAGAATACTAGGCTTGGGGATTCTCAAGAGTAGCTTGTGCTATGAAAGTGCAGCAAGAACACTGTAGAGTCTGGAGGTCCAAAAATAACTCTAGATGTAATGATGGGCAGCTTAACAGCAAAGAGGATGGAGTGGACATGGATGGCTCCAAGACCTTACTGATGCCTGAAATCTAACTGGAAATGATATAAACAAATGTTGGTTATACTCAAACACGAAGCTTTCTTGATCAGGCTGTATCCTTTGAAGATGTTGGAACCTAAAGAGCTGGCCATTCATTTAACTTCTTCCCTTTTTCCATTTTGCTTTGATTGCTAACCTTGCTGCGCAATCAATAGCTCACCCTCACACTGAGCATGCACTAGATACAGGATGCTGTATTGATAGCTTTTGGTCTTCATCCTGATAAGTTTCTTTTACCAAGGTGTTCACTATATTTTCCATTTTAAAACTTCCCTCCACATCCTCTAAGAAGTATTTCTGACTCTATAGCTTTTGAGCTTCTAGTCAGTTACAGGATGAAACTTCCTTGATTTTGAACATGGTCTGTTCTTTTTCTTTTGGGAAGTTAGGCCTTCTCCTGCCTTCTTGCTGGTAAACTTTGGTGGGTGATAATATTTCACGCATTTAATATGTACACAATTTGTAGGACTTACTGAATATCCACAATCCATGAACTACAGCAGAAAAATACTGGTTTTATAAATGGTACCTAGACTAAAATACATCTTAAGAGTGTTTCAAGATCTGCAGAATGGAAGCTGTACATGTGCTATGGCTGTTACTCTGTTTTCCTGATTTTAATGGCAATAACCAATGAACAATTATTAATGTAAAGCTTATTATACTCATAAATACTTTATTGCATTTGGATTATATTATTTGTATTATATATTTATATACTTTTAACTTATTTACTTCTCCAAACAATCATATGAATGAGTTGTTTTTATTACTTTATTTCCTTGCAGAAGTGACAAGCGGGGTTCAATCTGTCTACAGAACCCCACACTTGACCATGAAATCCTCCTGAGAACTCTGCAAAAGCAGCCTCTGTTCTTATGCTGTGACAATAGGCATTATCCCACATCAGACAAATATTTTAATATATCCTATCGCGAGGCATTTGTGAACTACCCAGTCTCCTAGGGAGGCTCATACATGCACGTTGCACGTCCTTGCAATGAGAGAAACAGCAAAAACTGACCACTGTAGGCAATTTTTAATCTTTTCAGAAAACACTTTCGAATTTAGTAATTGATTTTTGTAATTTGCATAAGATAGATTTGCAAAACAAATTGGGTTAATTTTCAGGTATAAAAACTCTCTGGGAATTAATCGGTAGCTTTTCCTTGATGAAGGGAACATCTTGAGCACAGAGACTAACATTTCAAATAACATCCCTAGTTTTACAATCTTGGGGCTTTATATTATAAAGCCAATAAGATGTAATTACATCTGTGGTGTTATTAAAAAAGCAAAATTAATTTATGTTCAGAGGCCTGTGGAGGATTTCACACTCATGTGGATCCATGCACAGAGCTTTGAACAGCCATAAGATACCATTCTGGATGCTGGATACACCAAAACCCTGAGTATAATAATGAGAAATAGTTTCCTCTTGTATTTAAAGATAACAACAAAGAAAGCATTCCACTTTTAAATTTATTATCAAGTATGCTCAACTTGTTACCTGGTTTTCTATAGGCCTTGTGTAACGTAATCAGATCATTCATCAGTATCTTGAGGTGTGTTATATATTCTTGCCAATTTAGTAGCTTAAACACAAATTTTTATCTTGAGATCAGGAGTTAAAAAATGAGTCCTGAGAGAGTCAAGTTAGGTGTCAGCAGGACTAATTACTCCTTGAAGTTCTAGCAGAGAATAATGTCGTTAGCTGGTAGAGCTGGAAGAAGCAAAAAAGTAATTCTGCATCTGACACCCACCTCTTTTCCGTTGGCCCTTTGCTTCTTCCTATAAGGGACTGTAATCATATAGATCATGGAAAGGTAATCCATAATAATCTACTCATATCAAGGTCCTCAAAGGAAATTGTGAAACTTAACCTGTCATAGAGGGGAATACATCCATAGGCTTTGGGGCTGCAATGTTGGCATGTTTGCCAATCTATTTTGCATTTTATTTCAACATATTTCAATTTTTAATTCTTTCTTTTTTACATGTTGGATAGTTTCATTATGAGTAACTAAAAGTGATTTTTGAAGTGTGAAATATTTGTTAAATCGGTCCATCCACTTGTGCTTAGTTATCATGGTTCAGTAAGTTTGTGGTAGTCACTGCCCGGCTTTCTCATAGCCATTGCCTACAGACTAGAGTTGGGTTTATTGACCCCTTAAAATTTTGAGTAGTAGAAAATGCTTATGTATGTGTTTGGCATCTATCCTTCTTCTTCCAGAGGTCTCATGTTTATTCATCCCTCTAATTTTAACAGGATTCCTTAGCTAAAAGATTTTGAATGCATTTAAGAACGTAATATCATTAAAAGCTGCCAAAAAGAAAGGATAATAGAATTTCAGAGCTGAATAAAAATACAAATTAAAAATCCCTGAGAAAGAGTTTTTCCAAAGGATAGAATATTGGGTGTCCCTGAGGTGGAAGCAAGTCCAGCTTTCGGGTCAGGAAGAACGGATGGCAGAGGCTCTACAGGCTGTCTAAATGAGAAACGAGCTCCAGGATCACACTGCCTGTGTGTCCATCAGTGGAACGTAAGGCCATTTGTTTCTGTTGGCCACAAAACTAAGCAGAAAGTACAAGTAGTTTGACTTCCCTGCAATGGACCAACCTGTGACAGTGAGTAATCCTTCCAGGGAGCGCTGGGTGCAGACTTGGAGCAGAGGAACTGCTGCTGTTATTTTAACCTTCTCAGAAAGCATTTTTTTTTTAAATAAGGGAGTTGGCTGTTTCTCCATAATTTTCAGCTACTGAACGTGTGCTGATTTGTTTTGGTAGGTAGGGTAGCACTGTGAATTCTGAGAGCTCTTTCTAGGAAGAAAGAGAGGGTGTGCCTGGAAGGATGGAGTGAAAGGATTCTGGGTAACTCTGTAGTTTGGGAGTGCTATTTCCCACATACTAGCTTGCAAAATGGATGATTAGGATACAAATGGGGATGGAGAATAATCAGGTGAGATGAAGTGATGAATAATTAAATGATTTAGAGAACGTTGGCCTATGCTCTTGATGCTCAGTCACCTGGCAAAAGGCACGGGGAAGAGCGAGCTACAACTTTGACTTTGCTGTTACCACCATGGTGCCTTCTCTGCTGTGCTTAAGCTTTGGAAACAGGCAATGGTTGGAAAGACTGCATGCTCACCATGCATCCAGAGAATCAGCATCAGAGAAGGACATGTACATACACAAAGCTGATCTGGTTAGGATGGTGGCCTGAAGTTCCGCAGCAGGATCCCTCCACTTCCCTAACACCTCACAGTATGGAAAGGTGAGAAGTGTTGCAACTACAAGAACCATCAAGGGTAGTAGCCTAGGAAAATGGGCATAAGTTAGTGCAATACCACTGAAAACTTGGATTCATAAGACAAATATAAAACCCTGGAGTGAAAGGAAGACATGATAAGGATGTAACTAGCGAAACACTCTGTTATGGATTTCCCTTGCTGGGATGACGAACTATGTGGATATTGACATCCTTATATTTTTATTTTGGGGGAAGAACAGCAGTTTGAAAGGAAGAGGTGGAATTCAGAGCTTCAGAGAATATACATATGTTTCTGTATGCATATGTGGTGTGTGTCCATGTGCTTGTTTATGTGATTGCACATGCATATGTATCAAGAGGCCATAGATTAAAGATGGCTGTTTCCCTGGATTACTTATACTTTAAGGAGGGTCTATCACTTGAACCTGGAGTTTGTTGATTTAGCGAATCGATTTAGAGTACTTACCCAGCGAAAAACCTTTGTCTGCACTTCTCATGTGATGGAATTACACAGGAGTCACCATGGCCATGTCTACCTGGCGTTTACGTGGGTGATGGGGATCTAAACTCTGGTCCTCAGGCTTGTGCAAGAAGCATTTGTAATCATTGAACCAAACTGCTAGGCTGTATGTTTCTTATGAAGACTTGGGCCTAGAGAGGTGACCTATTATTATTAAGAGTGCTTGCTGCATTCCAGAGGACTTGGTTCTATACCCAGTTCTCACATTGGGGATAGACCACAATCACTTTATCACTTTTACCTCTAGATTCCACAGATATGACACTCTGTTCTCACCTTACTGAGCCCATTCTCACAGGTTTGCACACACACACACACACACACACACACATTCCCCCCCCACATGCACACACACTCCCACACACAGGCACACACACACACACACACACACACACATGCATCCAGGTTTAACATATTTATCAGATTTGTAGAAGATAAAGTTCAAGTATTAAAATAAGAATAAAAAATATTTAGCTGAGGTTTTATTCTTTCCTTCATATAGACTGTATAACTGAAGATGAGTTAAAAACCTCCCTTCCTAGAGGACAGAGAAGTGCAGGTTAGGTTCAAACACATGGACTAGAGGAAAGATGTTATAGTTCCATCACAAGAAAATTTTTGTGAAACATAGTGTCAAAGCACTCATTATATAGATGAGAGAAGACAGGAAATGCCCTCAGTTCTGTGTTAAAAGAACACAGCCAAGAAAGCTAAGCTTGGGAAAATCCTGGGTTTTCTTATCAAGACACAGAACTCATACAAGGGTGAACAACAGGAAAGATGTCAACCAGGTAGATGATGGTCATAGAAAACAGTAACCCAGACCTATCAGATGTTAAAGGAGAGTAAAATGATGGACCAGCGAAGACAAAGAATAATCCTGGGTTGCGCTGAGCAGGAGAAAGCATTGATAAGACATCTAAGGAAATCTGAATGAAGTATCTGCTACATAATAACGTTAACTTTCTGGTTTGACAAACGGCAATAGGCTTATTTAATAATGGGAGCATCTTTATTTTAGAAACGCATACTAGAAAATTTAGAGGAAAAAGGAGGCTCACACCTATAACTCTTCTAATGCATTTCTAGAAATAATACAACTAGATAGATAAAAGATAAAATTAATTAATTTTACTACCTGACTGCAGTTTTCCTTCTTTCCTTTCCTCCCAGTCCCTTCCCCTAACTCCCTTCCCCTGCTCCAATTCATGCCTCCTTCATTTCTTTTCAGAAAGGGGCAGACCTCACAGGGGTATCAACAAAGAATGGCATACCAAGTCCCAGTAAGACTAAGCTCCTCCCTTTGTATTAAGGCTGGGCAACTTGTAGGGTCCCAAAATGAGTATGAGGAGTAGGGTCCCAAAAGCCAGTGGAAGAGTCAGAGATGTCTCCTGCTCCTGCTTTTAGGAGTCCCAGAAGACCGAGCTGCACAGCTGAGACACGGTCTGAAGCCCAGTTGTTACGCAGCTATTCCTGGCAGAGATTTTCAGACAAGCTGGAAAGGTAACCTGCACTATCTGTGTGGCCCCGCCTCCTTCCCCCTCACAGCAGTTCAGGTACTCACTGGCAGTCTTTAGGGAGGGGCTCCCCTGTGGGCAGGGTGGCAGGTATTTTGTGAATTTAGCAAGATTTCCTTCTATATCCCAAACATACAGCCATCAAACTCTTCATCACCCCTTCAAAAGAACTTTTCAAGAAACTTAAATAATTACTGCTAGGGATGGGAGGACGTGCCCTCATCTTTCCCTCGTGTGAGGAAAGAAGGGAGAGAATCAGACACCCGCTGCCCAGAGCTATTCTGGTTTGAGGTTTTGCAGAAGAGAAGAGTGGCGGATTTTCTTGTGTTTTCTTTCTTTTTCTTTTTGGATCAGAGGAAGGAAGGAGCAGTTGGATGAAAGCAAAAGAAGCTTCATTCAGAGACAGTGCGTTCTAGTTTACTCTCCTTTCAGTGTGTGTATTTATGTGTGCCTGTAATCACTTCACGATTAAGGTAGGGAATCATTTCATATTGTATAGCAAACGTATACACTTTATACTACAAACCAAATATCATGCACTAGATTAGTAAATAAATAGTGCCTTTTATTAATGTGAATGTTTTATTATTTATATGTTAGTAACTGCACATATTTTTTCCTATATTTGGGGAATGTGTATGTTCATAACTTAGTAATATTCTCAATTTTGGTGCATTTATCACAACTACTATCCTTACATAAATGTGACCAGGGTAATAAGCATGGCTGAATTTTAGGAACGTTGGTCGGGGAACACAACTCAAGACAACATGTCCGCGATCCCAAATAATGCTCACAGACTTTTCTCTGCTTTTGTAAGTCTCCAGGAAGCCAGGGTATCTTGGCAACAACTTGACTATATATAAAAACTAGTCATGTAGAGATTAGGGGAAAATATAATTTTCTTAAGTTGTTTACCATTCTAACTTCCTCATAAATTAATTTGCTCCTGAAATAATGACATTTCGACATATATGCTTTGCTTTAATGTTCACATGGATTCCTGAAAACACAGGAACTGATTTTGCAGTGTTAATCTTATTTCAAGCTATGAACTGATCTGACTGACGGGAGCTGCCTATAGCAGTGACTTTGGGAGTACTCGAATGGCATTTGTCATCCTCCTGCAGTCCTGACCTGTGCTGACTCTTCTAAATTCCCTGCCCTCTATGATTATTAGACTTAAGACTTTTCCTCTAAGTACCCATTATACATTGGGCAGAGAGACTTAATTTTCAAATAACAAGTTATGTGAAAATGTGGGATTTGGAAAATAGCACAACCTGACATTAGAGTACTGGTTTTTTTTTTTCCTTAGAGAAAATTGGTAGCTCTTTTCAGCTAATCCTTGTTGGTTGTGTTGGGAAATATATTCACTTCATGAGTTATCGTAGCTTTTTGCAATTGATTCTCTAATTTTCTCTCCCATCAGTTCTGCCCACATCTGAAGCAGGCCCTGGCCATGTATATAAACTTGGAGGTAGAAACCATACCCTCATTTCTTTTGCCTTCTGTCCATATCACTGGCAGATTGTAGAAACATACACAGACAGGGGCTGTCGCGACCACTCCAACCAGCAAGGAAGATGCAACCCCAGACTCTTCCTTCAGCAGTTTATTCAGGAACCTTGAACAGTCTTGAATACCAGGGAAAACCAACCCACAGCTAAAGTAGCCCCTGGTTAGCCAGCCCCAGCAAGCTATGTGGGAAATGCGGATAGGTCTAGGTACACGGAAGCAAGCCACATTCTCAGTCAAGACCACATATGGGATAGTCCGTGACTGAGAATACATTCTCATGAGGGGGTGATGGGCGGAATCCAGTGCCACCTTCGAAGCATGGCACAACGCAGCTCTATACAAGGGACAAGGGGGAGCCTGAAAAAAATCTCTACCATAAAAAGTGTGTTGCAGAAGAAGAAATAGGTGCAGAAAAAGAAAACAGGGAACTCCAAAATTATATCACAAAAATGTCTCTGGTATTAAGCATGGCTGTGAGCAGAGACTGTGTTTTGTTTCCCAGCCTCCCAGACCCAAATATGTAATAACACAGAAATTATATTAATTGCAATACTGTTTGACCAACAGCTTAGGTGTATTCCTAGCTAGCTCATACATCTTAAATTAACTCATTTCTATTAATCTGTGTATCACTATTAGGCTGTGGCCTACTGGTAAGTTTCTGGCATCTTTCTCCTTTGGCAGCTACATGGCATCTTCTTGATCCCACCTTCTTTCTCCCAGCATTCACTTTATTTTTCCTGCCTAGTTATGTTCTCCCCTGCCAAAGCAGATTATTTATTAACTAGTGGTATTAAAACATATTCATACTGTACAGAGGGGAATCTTACATCACATGGTAGTGGCAGACAGACTTGTTCTCGCTTCCAAACTGTGTCCAGAAAACAGTGGTGTGTTGGGGAGATAGACATGGCATCTCTTTGAGACTGTGTACAGAATATTCACCAGAAAGAGGCTTGGTCACAGTCAGGATGCTTCCTCCATAAGACAGAAGATAAACAATGAAGGCAAAGGCTCCAGGATACCCTTGTAGCTCTCTGATGCTAGGTTTCTGAAGGTCGTTTTGAGACAAATGCTACTCTTTGGGGAGGTTTGGCTTCAGAGAGAACTGGTAGAACTCAAAGTGTACTTGGCACACTTACTACTCTGAGACATTAGTGCATTATGGCAATTTTTGTACATTTTAAAATAAACTAACATTGAAAAACAAACACAAAGCAGTGTATGAGCACAGGGATTCTAGGCAGCACGGTGGGGTTGTCTATTCACAAAGAAACAGGAGTCTATTTGACTTAGTGAAAATATTTAACTCTATAAACTAAAACATGTTGAATAAGACTAGAGTTTTTTTGTACTCTTTTTTTAAAAATTTTTTATTTTTTTATTTATTTTATGA
>NC_022009.1:89231334-89232560 GCF_000317375.1 Microtus ochrogaster | reverse complement strand
GAGCAGTGCACAGCATGAATATTATAGCTGGCGCTCCTGGTCAGAGGCAGCATGGCGGCTCTATGGACAGAAATTACTTGAGGGGGCAGGTGTTAAACTACTTATAAATATGCAATGAAGGCATAAATAATTTTCTTATAATAATTCAACTTTTTATAGGCAAAATATTAGGATATAATTATGTAAATTTACAATTTACATATTGGAAACAAATAGCAAATACAGTCTTCTCCCTCTGGCATAAGGTATGCTTAAAACATTAACATTTAAATGTATGAATTTTAATGATATCTCTAAACAATGTGTTTTCTGGCATTTATTCAGGAACTTAAGCACAACAGAGCTTCTTTTAGTCTGCAGCTCCTTTGCCTCATGTGTTTATATCTTGTGAAGCCATGGGAAAAAGGATCCAAGGCTGTGTTAAAACAAGTATTGTTATGCACCGTAGCTTCTTGCATCAGCTTCAGCTTTAATATAATAGATGTGCCCAAAGGAGCTTCCAAAGATCACCCTTGCTGAGTCTTAGAAAGTCATTGTGACTTAGAACTGTGACTTCCAACCCTTCTAGTCAAATGTGAGAACCTCTGTGCAAATGATGCGTTTGTGTTCTTAGAACATACACTGCACCTCAGAAAGGCCGAAATCCAATGCTTGGCAACCCATGTTGATCTTAACCAACCGCTTAGTTTTGTTTTACTGCACTGACATTTCTGATTTTTACCCAACCTAAAATGTTAGACAAATTTCCAATGATCTGAAACCAAAGTCTTTGAAACTGATAAAATCAGACCAAAGTAAAGTCCTAAAACATAATTAAACCATGTAACCGGTTTTGTGTGGATCTAATAAAATGACTCTTGCTTTCTTGTTTGGGCACCATTTCTCACCCAGACAAATGGAGCCGTGGTTGAGGAAATGCAGCCTGTAGCTTCCCTGTTCCGCGTGCACATCACATTGTCTTAGCTCTTCATTGTCTTCGCCTCGAGTTGTACTTAAGTTACTTTCATTGTATGTCAGGAGACTGACTGAGGGGCTAGACGACTGTCCAAGTGGAAGGATTAGCTACTTGCAGGGTGCTGCAGGGATGTAATCTAGGTCTTTCCTGACTCCAAAATCTGCTATCTTCCTCTCTGCCGGCACACTGATTTAGAAATGTCATCTCTATGGCAGAGATAATGGTCCATTTTGCATCTAAAAGAATCCAACTGAACTTTTTTGTTTTATCT
>NC_022009.1:89221738-89231234 GCF_000317375.1 Microtus ochrogaster | reverse complement strand
CATCTATCTATCTATCATCTATCTATCTATCTATCTATCTATCTATCTATCTATCTATCTATCTATCTATCTATCTATCATTTATTTTACATCCTACCCACAGTTTCTCATCCTTCTTCTCCTCCTAGCTCCTCCCCCCAACCCCATCCTATCCAGTCTTCTGTTTCTCTTCAGATACAGGTGATCCCGGAAGGTTCTGTCCAGCATCTGTCTCCTTCGGGGGCTACATGAAATCTCTCTGACTCTGCCTTCTTTTCTCCTCTATCACCTCTTGGATTTACTGCTTTTCTCTTTTCTGCCCTGTCATAGGCCCAAGCAGCTTCTTTATTCATTAACCAATAAAAGCAACACATATACAGAAGAACTTCATACACCAAGCCAGGCATGAGTTGGGATGCCATGGACTGCAGGCAAGGTCCCAAAGAACGAAATTCAGGGAAGGGGAAATTGTGGGGACTGATGGGCCACTCACAGGTTCTGACTGGTGTGGCCTTTGCCTGAGTGGCAGGAATCTTCTGGAGTTGGAGGGCAGGATTGAGCAGGGGGCCAGTACTAGCTTGGATGGTTTGGGCTGTAGGGAGGGTCCAGGAAAGCAGGATCCACTTGAACTTCTTTTTGGATTGAATTCATCAGACTAATGTAGCATGCATAATAAAAAACCCAGAGACAGATATTGGGCTTCAACCTAAAGATCAGTAAAGCAAATCAGCCAGCCATTTGCTCTTATCTTTACCTCAGACCGAAATGGGAGATATTCTGTCTTCATGAAACCTGAAGACTCCACATCCTACACTCCACACTGCACTGAGTTTCTGTCTTTTCCCCCTTATATTCCTGCCTCAGCCTAGGCATATCTGTCCTGTCTCCACCCTTCTAGTACTGGGATGAAATGCATGTGATCCCTAGTGCTGGGATCACCTTTGTGTGATCTCTGTTTCTCTTTTAGGCAGATTGTTTAACCCAGGGTGGCCTTGAACTAACAGAGATCTCTCTGCTTCTGTCTCCCAAGTCCTGGGATTAAAGGTATGTGTTATTCCTTGGTCTGTATGGCTGACCAGTATGACTACTTTGCCCTCTGATCTTTAGGCAGGATTTGTTTATTAAAACACAAATCATATACCACCATAGGCTAATTTAGAGTGTTTTCCTTATCATTCCATAGATTTCCATAACTGAATGTAAGTGGTAAGAATCTCTGAACTGGGCTGGATAAAGGCAGGTCCAGGGTGTGACACACGGGTAGCAGGTACAGCATCAATGTTGGTCCATTTATTCTGTGGAGTTTTAGTAATGCTTACTTCATATTTTGTTGGGTCCATGAGGGGGGGGGTCACACAAAGATGGGGACAGACAACCAAAGTCTAATAAACCAGAAGCAAACTTGATTCCAGAAAACATAATCTGGGAAAGAAATATATAAGTAATCTCCATGGGGCACAAAAAGCTTACCAGCTAGCCTAGACTACAGCCAGAGATAGATTTTGTAAGGCTGCGGCAAAGGCTGGTTTCTGAACCCACCTTTTTATAGTAGGGGCACCAAGCATTAGGTCTGAACAGAGGAATTTTTTTACAATCTCAAGGTAAAACTCAGATACAGATTGCCTTACTTTAAAATCTCCATTATCAGAGTTTTTTTAGTTAAACTAGTGTTTGTACTTAATCTATTGTCTGCCTTGGTACTTCCAGGTGGTGTTTGCTAAAGCCTGTGTTCTCCCCTTTGCTGCTGCCAGTTTCACATAGCAGGGAAAATGCATAACCCAGAGGTCATATATCTATCTTCTAAAAGTTGACTCATCTCATATCCGTAGGCTAGCTCTCAGTTTTCAGAAATGTTTTGGCCTTGTAAATAGAGCTACGGGTTGTAAAGCGGAGTAACCCACTGTTAATAGTTAATCCTTAAGCAACTAAGAAAGTCTGTTCTCATTCTCCTAGGCTTA
This sequence comes from Microtus ochrogaster, assembly GCF_000317375.1. Taxonomy (NCBI): domain Eukaryota; kingdom Metazoa; phylum Chordata; class Mammalia; order Rodentia; family Cricetidae; genus Microtus; species Microtus ochrogaster. The sequence continues at coordinate 89,229,297 of NC_022009.1, read as the reverse complement.
TAACTTTATAATTCTTTATTTCTATATTCCTGTTTTTGTAATCTACATTTTTATTTTCTTTATTCTTGGACCCAACAATTTCAGATGTTATTAAAATGTCAATCCTTACTTTCCTCATCTCTTTCTATTTTTTGGTGAACAGAGCTAGGACAGTTACTCTGTGATATCTAGATTAACCAGATGGTTCTCTTTTTTCTATCGAAACTGTAGCTTAGCCACTGACATTTTTCCAGGTTGCCACTCTATTTTCTCTCTGCTTGTAGTATCACTGTGTTCCCAAAGCGCCATATCCCAAGGTCTTGTGTGTTGAAAATGCTTCTCTTGGACACTGACTCCACTTTGTCTCAATGCATGGCTCTGCCAATGTGTTCCTTGTCTGCACTTAACAGAGTGAGTGCAGCTTATTGAAATAAGTAACATCAATGAACTCCAATGTCAGTGCTCTGGCTTCATTCCATGACCTCTTGCTTGGTGATCCCCTCCTCCTACTTAGTGCTAATTATGATTTAAGGGATGCTGGTAAGATATCAAAAAATCAGATATGATTAATATAAAAGGCTCATACCCGCCTTGGATGTAGATTAAACAGTACCCTCATTCTAATCACCTTTATTTTGGTCTAAAATAATTTCTTTTAGCTTTTCGTCTTTATTATAATTAAGAAATTGTGCTGCATGGCCACATTTGCTCCTACAGTGAGTTGAATAATTCATTGTGTGCTGTCATTTCTGCCACAGGGCAAATCTTTGCCCTTGACAAGGTGTTCGTGAAGTATTGTAGTATTCACCCTTGGCTCCATTCAGGTCACCCCTGTTAGAAGTGTATGGATGAAGAGGCAAAAGAATTGCCTACTGAATTTTCAGAACACTGGAAAGACTAAATTCTGTATTTCAAGATTAAGATTTTAAATTACTTAAGGAGACTAGAATACTCCACCAAAATAAATGGAAGAGAATTTAAAATAGAAGTAGGAGAATTGTGAACTTAAATAAAAAAAAAAAGAATCGTAGATGTGAGACAGAGATGCTACTTGGAAAAGAACATGGAGTATTTAGTTCACTTTTTTGGTACCAGCCAGAGAAAGGATGAATGTATGACTCTCACAGTTTATTTACTGTCCCTAAGCTTCGCCTTGCATGACACTGATGTTTCACATGGCAGTTTTACACGCTATTTGCAGAAAATACATTAATGAACTACCCATGGCAAATCCTTAAACTTTGCTTAATACTTGACATGTAGATGAAATTAATGGGAAGTATTTCTTTAGGGACATTCTTTTCTGGGCATTTCAATAAATAACAGTAAAACAAAGAACTTCGTGTTTTATAAGGTTGCCTTTGATCAAACTCTCTTAAATTCCACTTCTTTCAGCCATAGTTTTAAGTCTTAGTCAATTTATGTCAGCATTTCTGGCATCTAATTTGCCAGTGTTTTATATCATTGGAGAAGCAGTCTTAATGTTTTATACCCCATTAATAGGCTGCTACAGACATATTCAAGATGCTTCTGCAGAATCTTTTTTGTTGTTTCCTTTTTCTTTGAGAATTTCATATCTGAGTCTATTATGTTTGAATCATTTCTATCCACCCTCATCCTCTCAAATTTATCCAATGGTCTCCTAATCATCCCACTGAATTCATGACCCCCACTGTACACACACACACACACGTGCATGCATGCGTACACACACACACACACGTGCACACATGCACACACACGTGCACATACACACATGTTTGGTTTCTGTTGCTGGGATAAGCACCACAACAGAAAGAATTCTGGGAAGGAAAGGGTTTATTTCAGATTACTGGTTTCAGTCCATCACAAGAATACAAGAACTTTAAGCAGAAACCAATGAAGAAAGTTTTTCTGGCTGTTCCCTGACTCACATTCAGCTACCTTTCTTATACAGCTCTGGTCCACTTGCCTAGAGATGGTGCCACCCACAGTAAACTGGGCCCTCTTCTACCAATTAACAATGAAGAAAATGCCCTAGAGACAGGGCCACAGGCTAATCTGAGTTCAGGTTTTGTCTTCTGGGTGTTGTCAAATTGACAAACACGATTAGCCGCCACATATGCATATTTGCATAAACTCACATCTATTGAGTCTAATTAATGTTCTTATTTGCATGTGTTTACAACTGACAATTTAGGATTAGGATTTTGTCCCTGAAAACAAACAAAACAAAAATACAAAGCAAAGCAAAACAAATATAAAAACAACCCCTGATCCCCTTTCCTTAACAGCCATTAATTACTTTCAGCTCTTCACTTAGAGTGGGGCCTCCTGAATACTCCCCAGCCGTGCTGCTGTGGCCCTTGCAGGTTTTATGTAGGCAATATATTGTTGGGAGTTCATGGATGCAGAATTCCCAGTCTGCTCTGTCCAGAAGGGGCTGTGCCAGTCTCGGACTCTTACAATCTTTCTAGCTCCTCTTTCAAGATGTTCCCCGAACCGTATGTGCAGGAGCTGTGCTATAGATAGCCCACCTGGGATGGCACACCACACTGCTGTTTATTTGCATTTTGACCAGCTGTGGATCTTCCTAGCCTCCATCTTCTTCAAAAAGAAGTTTCCTTTGTGAGATGTGGGCGCTACACTTACCTATGAGTATAAGGATAAGTATTCATAAAACAGTTGGAATACTGTATTAATTTAACAATATGGTGTAGTAGGTTCTCTTGTATGGACATGGGTTCCCAGCTGGGTTTATATTACCATGCATGAATTCTGTTCTATTGAGCAGAACTTGGGTCCAATTAGACAGTTGTTCGTTACCCTACCGGAAGTACATGCCATTGCAGAAACATTGGGGACATCCTACAGGTCCTGTCATTGTTCTAGCTCTCAGGCATTCAGACTGGGTTGGGCTGGATATGGACCACTTTCTCCATCTTGCAGCTTGCACAACTTCTTTTCACATCATGAAAATTAGCCTTTGGGGAGTGTGCTTCAGGTCAGTGTTAGGAGTTTTCTTAATGCGAGCTCTCTGCCTATGCAAAAATCCCAATCAAGCCAAATTACAACAAGCCAAGTTAAAAAATATCCAGGTTTAATGGGATTCCTATGCTCTCCGGTGGCCCCGAGGGGGAGCCAGAAGCCACAAAGGCAACCACTGGAGGGAGGGGGAGACCACAAGGGAACTTTCCAGGGAAGCAGTTTAAATAGACTCGGGGAGTGGTCAAGATTTTGGCAGGCTGTCTTGACCCTCCTCCAGGGAGGGGTCAAGGCTTGGTGGGCACAGGGACAGGGCCTCCAAAGATGAAGACCAGGACTTAAAGTCAATACCAGCCTGATTTCTTCAAGTACTGTGGTTGAAGTGTGTGGTGTCTTTAGTCCTAGGGTTTTACTTAGTTACTCTGGCCTGCAACCAGGAGCAATGAGAATGGCTTATTACTTTGTTAATGTACAGGTGTTTGCTCAGCTGGTTGGTTGGCTCTCCTAGGTGTGTTCTGTAAGGAATGAAGTTGATTCCACCATGGAAATACTAGTGCTAGCCATTTTCTATTAGCTAGAGATGGAATAAACTGTTACCAATGACATGATTTAAAACATGAGTAAAATCGCAACCATGAGTGTGAACACAGGTTCATGTCAAAATTCGTAACAGTTAGGCTAGACATACATCTTAGCTGGTAGATTCTTCCTTAGTGTGCGCCTGGATTCAGGTCACAGTACTTCATAAAACCAGGCCCGCAGGAACACAGCTGTTATCCTAAAACTTAAGAACTAGAGGCAGGAGGATCAGGAATTTGAGATCATCCTTAACTACATAGTAAGGTAGAGGCCAGTTGAGATATACAAGACGAAAGAAAACAAAACAAAACAAAAAACCCATATACACTGATAGTAGGCATGTTTAAATATATTCGTCTCAATGTAGGAGATCACCTTTGGAGAGGAACACTATAGATCAATGAATTCTACGTCTCCTATCATATCCGATAAGTTCCACAAAGGTTGAAATCCAGTCTTTCCTAGTGGTTTCTGAACACGACTGGAGTTAGTGGCAAGTTTATACAGTAATATTAACAGTGTCTGGTTTCAACTTACATAAAATCATCCCACAGAATCTTGGGCGAGTCCATTCATAGATCCTGTGGCATAGTCTAGCACTAGTGGGAAGTGGTGTTGGAATGATTATGAAACACGGAAAAGAGAGTTCTTAGCAGGAGAGATTTAATATTCTCTTTCCGTGCCCGTCTTAAGGCATGCCTTGTATTTCTATTCATGAGAATGGGATTTCATGTTCCCCTCCTGAATAGCATGGGCATGGCCCTAAGGGCTCAATAAATTTGAACCATCTTTGAACAGTTCCTAAGAAGTCTTCACAAAGCAATCAAATTATTAAAAATTGATTTTTTGCACTGTAACATAGACATCAGGCAGAAGTAGTATTGAAAATAAATTTTCATTGAATGCTAGCCTTGCTGAGTATTTTAAAATTGCATGCAGCAACTGTGTCGTCCTCCTGGCATTAACAGATAAGAAGGGTCACAATTCCCAGCTCTTTGGCATCTAAAATAGGCTGTCAGAGAGGAATATGGAGTGAAAATTAAAGAACTGGAACAACTTGGGAGTCTGTGGGTCAAAGATTAAATTCACCTTCATTTAGGAGACAAGAGCAGCCGGCAGCTAAATGCTGAAGGCGGTTGGTTTGGAAACACAGAGCCAAGGAGGTTTGGGTGGGAAAAGCACAAGAGCAAAGCTGTTTATGAACTCGTGGCATGTGTAGGAAACTCTGATCCAGAAAGCACATCCTCCTTTCCCTGTGCCCCGCTTTCGCATTCCCTTGCAGCGGAGGTGCACGCTTCCATTCATCATCCTCCATGAGGGGTATTGACAAAAAGGCCTCGCCCCTCCTGACGTTTCACCACGTGCTCATGTTAAATCTAAAGTTTCCATTTGCTTGCTGTGTTCTATCTTGCTCTAGATGTAAATCTCTGAGCTGGCTGTAAATAAATCACTAATCAGAAAGCAATGATAATGTCACTCAGGTAAACTCCCACCTGTGGTCTTGGGGCGTTTAGACTTATTTTTCTCTGAAATAAAATGGTGGTATAAACTTTTGATGTGGAGATTTTTGAAATTAGGTATTGGATAGAATGTTTATCAAAAGTATGTATTCATTTTGAAAAAGACAAATAATTTTTACTTTTACTTTTTAAATTTCATATTGGCAATGCTGGGATTGAGTCTCCTGAAGGTTTATTTGAGAGAATAACTTTCTTGTCTGAATTTCAGAAAAGTCTCTGTGGAACCATAAATTCTTTCCCTTTCTGTGCTTCAGTTGTAAACCTATATAAAAATCATATATAGTTACAGTAGTTGCAATAGTTCCTAATGTAAGACACCAGGTCCTCCAACGGTCTGTACTGCCTTCTTTCATATTTGTTCTTACTTAGGTGTATGTGTGTGTGGGGTGCAGTGCCCATGGACGCCAGAAGAGGGCGTCTGACCCGCTGGAGTTACAGGTGGTTGTGAGCTCCCGATGTGAGTCTGGGAACTGAATTTCAGTCCTCTGGAAGTGTGGCTCGTGCTCTTCACCCCTGGCTCTCTCTTCGGCTTCTCACTCCATGTCTTAAAGTGCATGAGGTTTTCTATTTGGTTTTTAACTTTTCATAATTAAATATCTGTTATTTAGATTCTATTATGCTTGCAATGTGATAGCAATTTTTTAGGTTAAACATTAACAACTGTAAAATGTTCATTTAACTCTTATCTTTTGTTGTAGTAAAAGCAAAATTAGTATGTTTTAAGATTAATGGGCAAATCTATTAAAGGATGACTTTTGTTGATTGATCCCTCAATGAGTTTGAACTTGCCAGGTACTTTTATCATCTGAGCATACCTAGAGCAGTGTTAATTTTGGTTTAGAGATACAGAGAATATTCCACAATAGCACAGTTTGAATCCCATTTCTTGCTCTCTGTAATACCTTCAAAGGCAGCTGATACTTAATATGTACCACCTATTTAAGGAAATAACTTAGAAAGGAAATACGTTTAGGAAGATGAAATTAAAAATCCTAAACAATAGCCACAGTGTGGAGCAATTTTCTACTACATATAATATACTCCTATTCTTCAAAATCGCATCTAATTAATAACGGGCATCAATGACAAGCCTAGAGCTGATGTTTGTTTCCCCGGGTATTCCACAGCTCAGGAGATCCTCTCAGATGCCCCATTGCTGTATTCAGTAGGAGTGCAGTTCCTCTTCTAACGGACATCTTCGCTCAATAAGTCGGAGTCATCCAAGTTCTAATTAAGTACTTTCGGCAGTTCAAAAACCATTTAATTTGGAAAACCAAAAAATAGCCATTGTCATAGCAAAATCTTTTGATTCTAATGTATACAATGCTAATAATTTATAATTTCAGTTGAGAGCCTAGTCTTTAAGGCCGACCCATTGTTCCAAGTCCCCATTATTTAATAGAAATTAATGATAACACTCATCAGATTGAGTAAATGAAATGAATAGTGCTTGGTTTTGATAACAGAAGTCTATTATTTAACACATTCATTCAACTTGGACAAAATCTACTCTAGACATTGGGAAAGAATATTTAATGAGTGTCAGACTCTGACATTTCACACAGTGTTTAAACAGATTTAACTCCTTTGTAGCTCAGAGAGAGTGCAAGTTTATGGGCTGCATCTAGCACACAGTGTAAGATCTGTTCCTGAATGTTTCTGTTTATGATGTTACAGGAAAAAGTAAGGCAGTAAAGATGTGTTATAGCTTGGATAAGAAATGTCCCCCATAGACTCATGTGCCTGAACACCCGCTTCTCAGCGGAAGGTGCTGTTTTTCAAGGTCAGGAAACCTATTGACATGAACGTAGTTGGTGTTTTATAGCAATGTGGTGGGGGTGGAGGGGTATAGCTGGCGTTGGTTTCAGACTGAGCTCTTTACTTCCTGGTCCACCCAGATGTTACCAAGCCGTGCTACAAGCTCTCACTACTCCATTCCTCCCCTACCACAAGACCACAAGTTGAAATAAATCCTTCTTGCCTTAATTCATTGGTTATTTGGTCACCATGATGAAAAAGAACTGAACATAGGAATCTAACGCTTCCCTAATAGTAATGGCCTCTTATACTTATACAGTGCTATGTACTGAATACCTTTTAAAGGCATGTGTATGTTTGCATATGTTTATATACATATATCCTTCAGTTTTCACGGTAACAAATCAGAAGCGTGTAAGGTCACACTGGTCATGTACTAGCTGACCAGAAATGAGGCTTCTGAAGTTTGTGTCTTAATTACCATGTTCACATAATACACAGAATAAGGTCAATGTATACATATGCATAATTAAAAATGCATCATATTTTGTTGACCTTAGTATCATAACTCATCTAGTAATGTTTTACATACCTTATTCTCAGTAGGACACAGGTTCCTTAACTATAACTAGCAATAATATTGTTTTTAATATTTTCTTGACTGAAATGTCTTCTAAGATGAGAGTATAGTTTACTGATTCAACTAGAAGACCTTTGAGAGAGAGAGAACATGCGATTAAGAATGTCTTTCTGGGAGGC
>NC_022009.1:89217667-89221638 GCF_000317375.1 Microtus ochrogaster | reverse complement strand
GAAAATACAGCTCGTTGCTTCAGCTTTCCCAGTTTGGATCTACTGAATGCTTTGAACACTCAATTTGAGGATGTTTTGTTTTCTGTCTGTCTATCACTTGATATTTAGTCTTATGGTTTGGCTTGCTATATAATGAAGAAAAAAACTGATTTTCAAAAGAAATCTTGAGAATGGAAGTACATGATTTCTTTAGAAAGCAAATAAAATAGTTCAAGTTGTATTCGCCTTCTCCTTCCTGTCATATCAAGCAATCCATTTATCTTGGACAGTAGGAAATGTGCTGATCATGACAACACTAATGAACTTTTAAACATTTTCCTGTCACAGGGTTCTTAGAAAGATATCAATATTTGCACATAAGTATGGACCTGAAGGCTGCAAATCAATGCCAAGTGTTTCATATGAAACAAGATTATAAAAGAACATTATTAGCCGAGCGGTGGTGGCGCACGCCTTTAATCCCAGCACTTGGGAGGCAGAGGCAGGCGGATCTTTGTGAGTTCCAGAGACCAGCCTGGTCTACAAGAGCTAGTTCCAGGACAGGCTTCAAAACCACAGAGAAACCCTGTCTCGAAAATCCAAAAAAAAAAAAAAAATGAATGTCTTTCTGACAAGAGGTACCTGTGACTATTACCACATCAGAGGGTGGCTCTGTTTGTGCAAACAGAAACTCTCAGATTCTCTGAGAAGGCTGTTTCTGTAGTCTTATAACCTAGAACTAAGGAGCACATCATGTTAGAACTGGAGATGACTTTAAACTGCCCTTTAAACTTCACACTGTCTGGTTTTGTTCAAGATTCTTCTGTGTTGTTGATGCTGTTGTTGGGTTTGCCTTCGGTCTGTGGATGGACTTGTGGGCAGGCTGGCCCTATGTGATCTGAGTAGTCAGATTTCTTGTTGACAGCCTGCCTGTTGGCCAGGACTCTCAGTCTGACGCTGACTGACTGATGTATCTCTCTCTGAATTCGTCTAGCTTGGGTTTGCTTATGTACCAGAGCGCTGAATGCTCCAGAGAAGGTGAGTTCTCATGCCTCAAGTCAGCTTGACCCACATGTTATCATTTGCTTGCCACAGCACAGTGCGTGGTGAAGCCCAAAGTTATTCTGGAACAGTTTATCAAGGACATTACTGGCGGAAATTCTGTACCTCACCAATACTCATCAGGAACTCCGTCCACTGTCCTCAGGACTTCTATATGTTGATAAATTCAAACATGGCGATCACACAGCTTGAGGAAGACCATATGGATAATTTTATATCACCGTGAGCTGAAACTGTGCACGGTGCTTTATGATGAGTAAGTTCCACTTAAGTATCAAGGCAACAGGATTTGTAACTCTTCCATGTACTAAACTTTATTTTGGATTATTTTTATTTTACAACATTAGTTGAAGCTGAATTAATTTTATATTATCATTAAATGCATAAAAATCTTATGAATAAAGGTTGTTATATTTGTTTGATATGGTTCTCCGAACATACAAAAAGTTGAAATTACTATAAGGAAAGATTTTTATGCTAAAATAAAATTATTGAGCAGCATATTTCTCTTGTGCAATTTTGTTACCCTACAATGATTTTATATGATTTTCCCTTTAAATTCCAACAGTTATGGAAGACATAAAAGATAAATATGAATTTATTCCTTACAGCATATAGCTATAAAATAACTTCATTTCGGCTGTGCTTTTGATATGCTAGTTAGTTTTGCCCTCTTTCTGGCACTAAGTGTCTTTGAAAGTGTGGTTCCTCTTGACATTTATGGTTTCCATGTTGATCTTTACATCTGACCTACAGATTTGTAGTAATTTATAATAAGCGAGCACTGATACCTGTCACAAGGGCTATCATTGTAGCACTTGGTTATCACTAATCGGGAAGCTATGGAAAGTAGACACAAGTCAAACACCAGACACACAGATTACTTCTGGTACTGCCTCATTAGAGCTAATACAAACAGTAGGTGCTCAGAATCAGAGACAACGCAAAAAGTAGGTGCTCAGAATCAGAACCAATGTAAACAGTAGGTGCTCAGAATTAGTCATGTTGATTTTGACTCTTTAGCCACACTATGCGATTATGCCAATAAGATACGGCTGCTATGATGAAATACGCAGGGTGGCCAGCTGAAAAGGGACACTTGGAAACTGGAGATCCCAGTGCATGGGGTAAGAAGGCTTGGTTTCTGCAGCCTCTCTTCTTCTTGCAGACAACAATTGCCTCTTGCTGGGTCCTCATGTGGTCTAACCTTGGTGCTCCTGTGCTCCAGTGCCTCCTTGTCCTTAGAGAAGGTCAGTCTTCTTAGATGGACCCAAGCTTCAGATCTCATTTTCCACTGACCACCTTCTCGCCAGCTTTCTCAAATACAGCCACATTCGAAGTTGGAGCCTCAACCCAGAAATTGTCAATTTAAACCAAAAATTACAGCAAACATTTGGGCCTCCATTAAAAATATGGTTTTAATGATTTTCTCAATTGCATATTATCTCTTATTTAAACAACTGTCCATTTATAGGTAACTTTCCCATAATTTTAATCTATTTATATTTATGTAGGTATTTGTCTCTCCATAGCTTTGGCTTTTCACAGCATTGTGACTTAAAATTAACAGGTAAATTGTTTGTTTCCACAGGCTCGGTATGCACCAGTGGAGGGCAGATTGCCAATCATTAACTTTTCTCTCTTGGTTCACCCCTTTTACCTGGTTGCACAGTTTGAATCTCAAGAGTCCTTCAAGGGTCACAGGAAGGCCACAGAAAGGTCTCAGGAGATGGTAGTGTCTTTCAAAGGGAATGCTAATGGGATTAAGATATTTCATTTGCAGCACGCTGCTAAGAAGACGGAGGTACTGGCTTCTGTTATTCTCTCCTTGCTCCTTGGCCATGAGCAATTGAGTAAACTGCTCCAATGTACGTTGTGCCATAGGCTGAAAAGCAATAGGGTTACTTTTGCTTTTATCAATTTAATAGGTAAATTGATGTCTCACAACTGTAATTCAAAAGAAACTTCTCTTCACAGGATATCTCAGGCAATGGTTGCAACAACAGAGAACGATCTCTCTCTGTGTGTGTTTTATATGTAATATACATATGTATCTATGTATAATTTGTATATGGCATTGACGTATTGCCAGTAGAGAGCACTGGAGTATCACTGCCAGAAGAAATGGGTTCCCCAATCTGATCTGGTACTTGCTTTCCCTGCTCACCCTGAGCTCCCCTCATCTGGTGCAAGCTGACCCTGTGTTCCCCTGATCTGGTGTTTGATCACCCTGAGCTCCCCTCATCTGGTGCAGGATCACTATGAGCTCCCCTGATCAGGTGCAGGATCACCCTGCTCACCACTGGGTGCCCCTGATCTGGTGCAAGCTCTCTCTGGGCTCCAAAAGCATGTGTCTCTTTTACATTATCAGGATCTTGTAACTGTTGTAGCTCCTTTGGAGCTAATCTTCACAGAGCTTCTAGGATGCAGATGCTAACTGTGGCACATTGTCCTCTTGGATAGCTTTAGCAGACTGCTCCAATGCTGTAGCACTGCTTCTCCAGTGTCAGGATCTCCAAATGCACAGCTATTAGCAGCATGCAGTGAAGTCCCATCACATAAACATCTGTTGTTTTGGTAGCCGAAAAGCCTCTAGTGAGATTTCTACAAGAACAACTACAGGATGCGTTTCTGGCAAGTTTTAGGTGAGAATTATCTACCAAATTACACTGGACTGGCACAGTAGAAATTAGTCTGCCATTTGTGGTCTATTGCCATCTCCTAACTGATAAATTCAGGACCCAAGCCCTAAGGAACAAAGGTGTCTTTCTTGAATGCTCTGCCTTAAGGACAGTGGCTATTCTCAGGATCTGTGCATACATGTGTGTGCACACCCATGGAGATCAGAGAATAATGCCAAGTATCAATCCTCAGGTGTCAACACCTTCTCTTCTTTAGTTTTGGAGGGCCCATCTCCATCTCTCCATCAC
>NC_022009.1:89203224-89217467 GCF_000317375.1 Microtus ochrogaster | reverse complement strand
TGTGCTCCAGATGGCACAGGGTAGTACGGAGGAATGAAGAGTGAGTGACGTGCTGTTAGCTAAAAAACTTCCTGGGTCAGACTGCTAGGCACGTGCTGTTGCCTTGTGGAGTTACCATGCTCTCTGGCCTTCCCACCTTCCTATAATGGCCTTTGACCCTTCCGTCCTTCCTTGTCTGTATTGCAGTCTGGCCTTAGTTTGGCATTGTAGCTCACAATGCCTGACTGTGAAGTGCAATGGGACTTTGCAAACTGCTTCCTGCTAGTCTGTATTTGAGGTCAGAGGGTTTCTGTAGGAGTTAAAATTGCTTCCAAATCAAGATTATCTATTAATCAGTGAGCAGTGAATTCGGGGTGTTGGAAACATGACTTTCCTTAATTTAATGTATCTGTATTTGTTCTACGCAGAGGATAGAAGCAGGAAGAAAGGATCAGGACATGGTATAGTTGCGTCATCTCTTGAGGAATGTTCCCAAAGCCCTCCCAAGTGATCTCTTCATATCGTTTCTTATTCAGAGTACTCAGGTGTCAGGTAAGCCCTATGATACAGGAGGAAACATGAAATGGCTATTGAAGGAGAGCAAGCCACCGATGCTTATGGCTCCTGTGACTCACACATAAATACCAATATAAGAACCATTTGTTAACACACTGAAATTCATTATGTTAACTTTTCTCAAATCCTGTAAGAATATCTTCTAAAATCAATTAAAGGATAGTTGAATGTTACCAAGTTCTTATAAGAAACACTTGAAAAAATAATAATCACATTAAGAAATAGAATCTTCCATTTGTTTAACTTCCAAAACCTTACTTATAGTTTACGGTTTATGCGAGAGTTCAATCTACTAGAATAGGATATTATTTAGTGTCCAAAACACCATGTTTGACCGTATCCGTCTCACATTTCTTATGATGTGTGTAAGGGGGTGTAATATGTGCATATGTATGTGAGTGTGTGGGGAAGAGTAGGCAGGTGCCTGCACACCATGGTACAGTGGGGTGTGGAGGTCAGAGGCCAGCCTGGGCTATTGGTTCTTGCCTTCCATTTTGTTATCTTGTTGGATGCATTGTCTCTGTGTTATTTGCCACTGAATGTGCAAGGCAGGCTCACCCAGCAGCAAGCCTCTGGGGATGCTCCTCTTTTCACCTCCCACTCTGTAAGACATTCTGACTACAGACCTGTTCTACTGCGCCCCGCCTTCGTGGGTGCTGGAGATTCAAACACAGCTTCTCACACTTGTGCAGCAAGTGCTTTCTCTGCTGGGCTCTTTTCTCAGTCTTCAGTAGTAACAATTGTTGAGAGACAGAGAGAGAAAGAGAGGGAGATGGGGGAGGGAGACCAGCGATAGAGAGGAGAAGAAGAGGGAGAGGGAGGAAGAGGGAACGAAGAAGGAGAAGAATAAATATTTGTGAGGTGAGGAAGAGCTAAAGAAGATTAGACAGGGGGGAAAGGAAAGGGTGGAAGTTTGATTTTCTTTAAGATAAGAATGTATAACACTGAATTCACTTACTCACCCAAGGTCATTTCTTCGATAGAGTGGCATTCTCTTGTGCTCTGTTTGAAACCATTCTGTCTGTGGTACAGGTCATGCAAGGAACATGGGAAGTCGAGATGAAGCACTTCAGCATTTTGACATGCACAATGGCTGATAGAACTCAGTTTTACAGTCGCTGGTAGCACTTTGACAGTGTGTGTTTTTAAAAAGCATCTTTTACAAAAGTCTTAATGCACTTTATATTTGCAGCATTAAAAGCTTAAAAGAGAGGGAGGTAGAATCTGTAGCAGTGGGAAGCATAGATCAATTTGGGAGTAATTACTTCAATTATTTCTAATAAAATCATTTTGTATTAAGTGAAAATAGTTTTAAGTTTTAAGCATTCATTGAGGATTAAGACTGGCAGTCTCAAGCCTTTGTCTTTCCATAAAAATGAATCCCATTATTCTATATTGAGTTAATAGACTTTCATAGGTGTTTTTTAGATAAAGGAAAGTATATAATTGCTTATACTAATCAAGAAGGACAGCCAAGTCCCTTTTTCTTAAATGCAGTCATACTATAATAATAAAAAAACTAGGAATATGAATGACAAGTTTCTTCCAAGGGTCATTCATTTTGTATAGATGCCAGATGAACATTAGACCCCACTGAGATTTTTGTCAATCCTGAATTGGTTGCTAATGCCCTTGAACTTTTGTAGAACACAAACATTGGAATTAGTTTCAAGCCATAACTTAACAACCGTCAATTATGACCTGGGGCAAGGCATTTAAATATCCTGTGTCTCATTTTCCACTTCTAGACACTGGAAATAACAATATCCACACTGCAGTCCTGTCAGGTTTATGAGACGTAACACCTCAGGGTCATGCAGCAGAGTTGTTGCATAGAAACACATAGGCAACAGGGAATGCCGTTGTCCCTAAGGGTCGCTGAGGCGCTGCTCTTTTATTTGTCTGTGACCTTCTCTCTGACCCTACATGGAGCTCTAGGCTTAAGAGACTTGAGTGTTTCTGTGCATTTTACAAGAGTTGACATCCCGCTGCCAACAGCGTAGCGACTTGTGCTTCTTAACCTGTGTTCCTTTCAGGAAGAAATCAGCTTGAATAGCTTAATGTTGGAAAATTTTCTCCTTAAATGAGATACAATTTCTGGACATGGCATCCACAATTCCCAGTGTCTTCCCATAACAAATAAGTTTAATTATCTCCAACTTCAAATGTGAGTATTTTTCTTTTTCAAAAATAATGATTTTATTAATTTTTTGAGACTTTCATACAATGAATTTGGTCATAGCCACCCTTTTCCTGTAACTCCTCCCAGATTAAGGCTCTGCACCCTCACTGTCAACACATTTAATTTCAAGTTTTCTGTTATTTTTTTAAACTAATTGAGTCCAATTTTATATGTGTGCTTTCCAGTAATATGTGGATCAAATTTCTAATTCCTTCTCAGTGGAGAATTAATAGAGCTATGCCTACTTTGTAAATATAGTATCTCTATTATTTATATAATATATTTATATGCAAGAATACAATATTCTAATTTAATTATATTACAGGCCTATTAAACTAAGTGACTGTACTTGTAGCACAATTTAATTTTAAATACAAAATTATTTCTCGCCATCCAATCTGATATCAGTCCACAGTAAATTTATTTGACAATATTATTAATTTTGTTTTTGTATTTTGGCTATTTCTGTATTTGAAAAGTATTTTCCTCAATACATTTCTAAAGAACTGGATAATTTATTCCTATCCCACCAAAAATCCCAACTATTTTGTTCAGGAATTTCTTAAAATATTTGCAAACATCTGTATTTGTAGCAGTCACCAAGGATTTCTGGTTTAATATAAAACATTTAGACACACAATACTAGTTATTATATTTATGTGTGTGTGTGTGTGTGTGCATGTGTGTGTGTGTGGGGGGGGGTGTGATCTGTCTGCCTGCATGTGTATCACTCAAGAGTGGAGGAATATACTACTCCAGAATAGTCCACTTTGGCATCAGTGTTGTTTTAAACTTGTTAACCCAACAGATGTGGCCAGCATGCTCTAGCTGTCTTCTTCTTCCTCAAAGGAAGAGTTAACTCTTGTATGGAAGATGTCCTCCTCACACCAATGGAGAACAGTGCTCCTGTCATCAAGGACGGGGTGGAGATAGAACGCTTCTCACTGGCTTTGCTACAGCCACCTTTGTTTGTCTTCTCCACTGCACATGGCTTCCGAGCTTTGCCCAAGGCCTTCTTCTTTAACCCCACACAAACTAGTTGGTTCATCTCCCTAAACCGTTGCCATATCATGTAACATGTTAAAAATCTCTTTGATATGTTTCTTTCTGACATTTAAAAAGAAGAACTGGGTAAACTAAGTTTCTTTTCTTCTTACAGTGTCCCTTCAGAGAACTTAATGTTTCTCAGTTTCTGTCTCTATAGTTTGATTCTGAGCATATAAGTTTATACATTATTATCACATTAATCAGTGTAGGGCATGATGGCACGTGCCTTTCACCCCAGATGGAGGCACAAGCAGGTGGATCTCTGTGCATTTGGGGCTAGCCTAGCCTACATAGTGAGTTCCAAGACAGCCAAGGCTACATAGAGAGACCCTGTCTCAAGCAAAACAAAACGTTATCAATCAATGGCTAAAAATATAAAAACTGAATTGGCATTTCCTGACTTGAGGACTTTGTTTTAATATAATTGGTTTGGATAAAATATAAATATTAATGAAGTTCTAGCAAAAAACTTAGCTCAATTTGTTTCCTGTCGATTTTTTTCTTTCCTTCAGTCAGCCACAGCATTTTCAGTACGTTATCAGATTAAATGTTTCTGAAGTGCTATGGTGTGATAAATCTCTCCCTTTTCCAATAATGTTATCAATTGATTGTGTGCTCAAATGGTAGGGTAAAAACATAATCTGACCTCTTACTCAGTGGGGACAAACCTCAAAAATACCACACTCATTCACGGTGAAAACAGATTCCAATGAGGCTGGCACAGGGCCTGAAATTCCTGGTGTTAGCCCTGCTTCTTGAGGGCATGGTGGAGACCTGCATTTTAATTAAGTTAATTCACTGTGTTTCCTGGTTCAGTTGCTATCTAAATACAGAATTATTAATTGTTTTCTTATTTAAACTGTTAACCAGAATCAAAGCCACAAGGAAATGGCACCAAACAGAAAACATGTGTAGTGTATATTAGAGACAGCTACGGAAAGAGAAAGGTGGTATTTGGAAGAGTTACCAGGTTCCGGGGATGATGTCTGTATTTAAAAAAAAAATATACAGAATCCTTCCTATCTTCTCAAAGTCTCTTGATACACTTTAATAGGACATTTTGCTTCTTGGTTTGCTTCATTTGTGTTAGTAACTCATTAAAACAAAAACCCCTCATGTCCCTATTGTGAGCATGGATTACCTCAGTTTCTGCAGTGACCATTTCATTGTATCCTGGCATGGCTTAGGGAATCTACTTTTACCCAAATGTTTTTGCAAGTTCCTTTCTCTTTTTTTACAAGAAAATAAAAAGTTAGTAGCCAAGGAAGTAATGAAAGAGTGCTTCATGTATCCATGAACATAAACAATAAAATCCAATTTATGTTGTATGATTAATATAAAAGTGATCTGGACTGTATTTGTGTTTATGGTATATACTACTTCTATATTTTTAAGGTTTTTAAAAATTTATGTGCATGTGTCTGTGTGTCCGTGTGTGTGTGCCGTGTGTGTGTGTGTGTGTGTGTGTGTGTGTCTGTGTGTCTGTGTGTCTGTGTGTCTGTGTGTCTGTGGAGGCCAGAAGAGGACATCACTCAGGCACTGAGGATGACCAGGGAGTCCATTTTTCTAGCTAACTGCGACACCATTTTTCCAGCCCTGTTTATTCTAAATTCCATAAAACTTCCCTAATTTAAGTAGTTAAAAATCCATCAGACTAAATCTTGGATTGCAAAATTCCTGGGAGTAAAAAGTTTGTATTCTATTAACTGTGCAAAATAGGCAGTGAGGTCTTGATTTTTCGTACCCGATGATTTGAACTCAGTCCTGTAAACAGTGAAAGTTTCGCCCTCATTAAAAGTGCAGACTGGAGAAATGTTCCCCACTAGCACAGTGGAAAGACAAACTTTTCTAGCTTGTCTTGAACTTAAGTGTTGGTTGGCATCATCTCAGTTTGGCTTTACAGGTGAAGTTTCAGCCAGCAAGTACAATAGAAGAAGAAAAAGAAACAAATAGCAGATAGACTGGAAAGAGGGACTAAGTTCCCATATTTACATATAGATTTCTTGCTAAGTATACAATCACAATTCAGTATCCTAAAAATGTAAGGAAACAAAAACCCTCATCCTAGTTTCAAATGAATCTCCAGTCATAAGGAGTCATAAGGTCAATACACAAAAATAAATTCAAGTCTCTTTTGCTAGCCATGGATAATAAAAAATACATCTGAAAAAGACTACATTGTGGTTTCCTTGAAAGGATCCATTCAAGTCAACATGTAGTTCGGAGGTTCTCAACCATCCTAATGCTACAACCTCTTAAAACAGTGTCTCCTGTTGTGCTGTCCACAACCATAAAATTATTTCCATTGCTACTTCATAACTAGTTTTGTTACTGCTTTGAATTATAATGTGAATATCTGCTATGCTGATAGTCTTAGGTGATCCCATGAAATGGTTGTTGGACCCCCAAAGGGACTACAACCACAGGTAGAGAACCTCTGATGTAGTTAAATTTGTATAATCTCTGTCTCCTAGTTAGCATTGACTGTCATTGTTGCTAAGCCTAGAATCAACCAAAAAGTTTATCAGGTCGGTCTTTGGACATGTCTGTGAGCGATTTCCCTGATTGTTGTAATTGATACAGGAGTGCCAAGTCCACTGTGGCTATGACCACTCTCAGCCAGTTGGTCCTGGCTGTATAAAAGACATGCTAAGAGGGAACCAGAAAGCAAGACAGCAAGTTGGACTTCTCTATTGGGATCTGTTTCAAGAGACTGCCTGGAGGTCCTGGCCAACTTCCTATGATAGATTGTGACCTGGAAGTGTACCCCAAATAAACACTTTCTCCCTCTAGGTTGCATTTAGTCAGACCATTTTATCACAGTAGCAGAGTGGAACTAGATCAATCTAAACTCTGTAAATGAAAAAATGAAGATGACGTGTGTGTGTGTGTGTGTGTGTGTGTGCGCGCGCGTGCGTCTGTCTGTCTGTCTGTCTGTCTGTCTGTCTGTCCTTGGGTAAGAAGAAGCAGGGCAGCAAAGTTACCAGTTTCACGAGAAGAAATGAGGAGCATATTAGACACTAGGAATATTTATGTGACCTCAAGAAAATGAAAATAAGTTGAAGAAGAAAAACAAATCAATCTTGGAAGAGAAATGTTAAAACTCAGTGATCTGCGAGGAAGCACAAAGTGCTGTTCACACACTTACCTGAAATCTAGGAGATAGCATGCTTACCTGGAGTGAATCCTGGTGTTAGCACCCTTACCTGGGACCCTGATGTTAGCACACTTATATGAAATCCAGGAGATAGCATGCTTAGCTAGAGTCCTGGTGTTCACACACTTATCTGGGATCCTGGTATTAGCACACTTTCCTGGAATCAAAGAGTTAACATACTTATCTGAAATCCTGGTGTTAGCACACTTACCTGGGATCCTGGTATTAGCACACTTACCCAGAATCAAAGAGTTGGAACACTTATCTGAAATCCTGGTGTTGCCACACTTACCTGGAATCAAGGGAGTTAGCATGCTTACTGGAATCCCAGACCAGAAGAGACATTTGGAGGAAGGTCAAAGGGTCCAAGCAGAATAGAGATGAAAAAATATAAAAAGAAAATGCATCCATGAATCTCTACTCACAGATTCCAAATCACAACAGAACATCAAAGCTAACGGATGATTGCTTGGGAAAAAAAAATAGAAAAGAAAGAGGGAAAGAAAAAAAAATCCCAGCGGGCAGTCAGATGAAACAGGCTACTTTTCACTCTTTGTAGGAAGATGTAAGTGACTTTAGAGGACTGTTAGAAGCTATGCAAATCTAGAAATAAAGAGGGAGCATCTTTAATGTGTAGGGTGGAGGAAAACACCTGCAATTTTACTGAGAGCCAACTTATTTCAAACACAAAACAAACAAAAATTCTTTTTACAGGGAAACAAAACATAATGTGCATGTTTATTGCAGTTTATCTGCAAAACAATAAATGTCAAAGGAAAGGAAAAGGGAAATGAACAAAACCACATGAATAAGTAGCACAAAAATACCACATGGCATACTTAAATCTTGTCACAAGGAACATTCTAAGTGCATGTCCTTATAGCATTTGGGAAATAGAGATCAGCAGAGTTCATTAAATGAAAACCCAGTCATCTGCTTGTACCAGGCTTTTTTTAGGCTACTAACCAGCTCCTAAACCATGACAAAGAGACTTATTATTCATTTTGAATGTTGGGTCTAGCTTAGGCTCCTTTCTGGCTAGCTCTTTTAACTTAAATTAACCTGTTTCTCTTTAGCTACCATTTGCCTTGGGATTTATTACCTTTCTTTTTTTCTGCATATCTTACTTTCACTGTTTCACTATGTCTGGCCGGCATCTGCCTGACTTCTTGCTCCAGGTATCTCCCTCATTCTTTCTTTTCTTCTTGTTTTTCTTCCAAGCCTAGATTTTTCCTTGTATTTATTCTCTTTGTCTGCCAGGCCCTCCTATCCTTTCTCTACTTAGCTATTGGCTGTATAGCTCTTAATTAGACCAATCAGGTGCCCTAGGCAGGCAAGGTGAAACACATTCAATTTATTGTTATATAATTAAACATATGTTCTTCCATGGTTAAACAAATGCATCATAAACAAAAGTAACACACCTCTTCACAGTTAAAGTAATATTCTACAACATAGACAAATGTAACACATCTTTCCCTAGTTAAAATAATATTCCACAAACATTTCACCTTTTTGTCTAAATAAAAAGAATTAACTTTAATATAGTAAACTATATACAACAAGAACAATTATCAAGTAAGGATTATATTTATAATATCCAATCCATTTGTATTTGTCAAGTTCAGAAAAAAATCTTTAATTATTTATCCTATCTTGGTAAGTACAAAGTTTTTTTTACATAATTTTACATAATCATAACTAAGGAAAACTATAACTATATAGTCTTCAACTTCAAAGATCCCAGAAAAATATAATATTTCCTGAATAAACAGAAAGAGCAGTGTGGAGGTGGCACGTGCCTTTAATTCTAGCACTCAGGAAGTAGAGGTATGTGGAGCTCTGTGGGTTTGAGGTCAGCCTGGGCTACAGACTGAGTTCCAGGGCAGGTCCCAAAGCTACACAGAGAAAACTCTGTATCCAAAATTCAAAACAAAAGAAACAAAAAAATGTAAGAAAGAAAGAAAACATGTAGTGCCAGGCATTTCCAAATCTATAAAAACTATAGTCATCTGATTGCCTAGACAGTTGTCCAAAATTCCTCTGTGACATTGGGGCATCCATCTTCAACATACAGTACTACAATATTTGGCATATTTTTTTCTATGAAATGGGAATTTTGAAGGACTGTCATACTTTATCTTGGAAAAATTTGACAGTCTTTTTCCTTTGTCCAGTTTGTACAGCATACTGTCAGTAGTAAAGGCAAGAGCAGTTTCTTTACCCAGTGGTTAATCTTACCATAATGAAAAGAAACTCTAAATGGAGTTTCTTCAATGCCCATCATCTTCTCTGAAGTAAATTGGTGCTGCCCAGAGCAGTCATGTCTCAGTGTCGTGAAAAGCCTTAAGTTATTAAACATCTTAAACACTATATTCTGTAGGTCTTTGAAGTGTTTGAAGACCATCTATCTAAATATAATTGTTTAACCTTGAAACCATACCTAATATGACTATATAAACTTGATTATTCTAGGTGACTACTAACCCACATTTCTTAATTATACATTATTTTAAAATGGGCTGCATAAGCACTTTAAACAAGAGTCGAAACATAAATCAGTATAGCAAAAATAACTTTAAATTTATACAAATATACTAAAGTCCATACCAATATAAGATATTTGAGGATAATGGTTGTCTTTTATCCTATTTATCACTTCCATAAATGATCAGAAACATCTATAATGCATCAAATAACTAAGAATCACCTGCACCACCTGTTGGTAATGTGGGTGCTGTGTTCTCTAGACTGATTTCTGTTGTCTGTGAGTGAAGACATCTTTTTGGGAGCCTGACAAAATTTAAATAATGGTCAAGTCCTTGGAAAACTAGTCATGACATTTGTTGCCCAGTCTCTGTGTAGTGGGAAAACACAAGGCTTATCTGCCTTTTTTCTCAGGGTTTATGACCTTTCTTACTTTATATCTTGTTTTCACTGATTCTCTATGTCCAGTTGTCTGGTGTCTTCCTGGCTTCTTACCCCAGACCTCTCTATCATTTTCTCCCCTTCTCTCTCATTCCGCGTCATTCTTTCTCCTGAGCCTATATTTCTCTTCCTATTTATTCTTTCTGTCTGCTAGCCCCACCTATATTTTCTCTGCCTACCTATTGGCTGTTCTTCTCTTTATTAAACCAATCAGGTGCCTTAGGGAGGCAAGGTGAAACAAATGCAACACATCCTTCCATAATTGAACACACATCCTCAAATTGTTAAGCAAATACAGAATAAAGAAAAGTAATACACCTTTTCACAGTTAAGGTAATGATCTGCAGCATAAGCAATGTAACATATCTTTGCTTGGTTAAGCAAATATTTCAAAGCATCTATAATCATGAGAAACTAATAGCAATATATCTAGGCATGGTGGTGCATGCCTTTAATTCTAGGGGCAGAGGCAGGTGAATCTCTGTGAGTTTAAAACTAACCATGTCTACATAATGAATTTCACGCCACACTGAGACCTTATCTCAAAAAAAAAATCATCGCTATTGAAGGGCATAATGGAGCAGAATAGACTTGATGCAGGGGGAGGAGCCTGGTCCTGCCTCAGCATGATATGACTTGTTTTATTGACTCCCATGGGAGACATGCTCTTTTCTGAATGGAGGAGGAATGGAGGAGGGGGATAGATGGGAGGTGGGGGAGGGGAAACTGTGTTTGGCATGTAAAATAAATACAAAATTTAACAAGAAAATACTCTTAATTGACCCTGTGGTAGTTCCCCAGATCCACTGAGGAGTGTGTACCAAAACTCCCACTGAATGCTTGAAATGACAGATTGTATGGAGTCCTATTTTCAGTATATGTGTAGGTATATGGTGACATTTCTTTTATAAATAGGATGCAGGGATCGCTTCTGTAAGTACTACTGCTTGGAGAAACAGAGCAGGATGTTTTATTAATATTATATGAATGTGGCCTATTTCTTCCCTCCAAATATCTTCTTGCATTGCACTTTCTGTGACAATGTGGAAATGCACAATGCTTGTGTCGTGGGATTCTACCGTGAGTGTGACAGGACGGAGCTCGGTGAGTGGCATGGGCTTTGTGATGGAGCATTAGTCTACTGAGTGTGCATTTTACTGAACTCAAGTACTGAGGCCCCAGCTAGTCTGATCACCAGGGTGACTAGTGATGGGCTAGTGGATGGGCAGATGCACACTGAGTGTGAACACACAAACATAAGGAAAATTTATCCCTGGATAGACAGGGACGGGCAGAAAAGTATTCCATCATGCTGCTAAGAATAGAGCACAATTTAAAACTCATACATTTTTTATTTCTGTAATTTCCCACTTAGAGCTTTTGGACTGCCGTTGTGAGCCTGCAGGAAGCAATTGCAAGGGCAGAGGAGAGGCCAGGATTGTTGACCACTGACATGAGCAAAATAGCCAGAGCAATATAATTCTGGTTGTATGAATGTATGACTGAAAACAACTCCTTAACAGAAAAAGACCAGAGAAAATCATTGTTTGATATGTATTCAAAACTTGAAATTGTGAAGGTTTTGGAAGTTGAATCCACTTAGAAGAGCAGGATCCGTACCTAAAAGAGCAGTGGTTAGGATGTGGGATGAGAAAGCTATGGATGGAAAGATGTGTGATCAGGCTGCCCCTGTCACAGCCAGCTCTTATTTAAAGATTTTAGAAACCAGTTTAAGTATTAGCTTCCATTCATTTTTTTCATACATTGTTTTTATTATTTTTCTTGTGGTGGGGATTAAACCTAATGTCTTAAGCACGCCGGATAAGCCAGTACTCGGCCACTGAATTACATCCCCAGCATGTATTGTGTTTTAAGATGCTAGTCAGAAAAGCCACCATACCAGACTGCAGATGTACCCTGTGATCACTTAGTGTCAACCTTCCATCCTAGGAATTGCCCTCATAGTTACCCAGGTTTATTAGTGAGGTTGGGGGAGGCCAGTACTCAGAGCTGATTTGCTGTATTGGCAGGAAGTATCTTGCTGCTTTCCTACAAGTTGGAACTGGACTTACGATATTGATCATTAAATCATAAGTTTGATTATATTTGTGTGTCTTTCTTTTCCCCTTTTGCCAGTCTGAGAATTGAACTCAGGGCCTTAGCAACTGAGATATAGTCTCAGCTTGCTCTTGACTGAATTTGATCAGAAACTTTCTAACACATATATTAGACATTAATTTAAATGTTTGTAAACTATGTTAATTTACATATTTAAAACACTGTGCATACTTTTAGGGCTGGTAAGATTATTCAGTGGTAAACCCACCAAGTCGGAAGACCTGATGGCAGTTCCTGAAGGTTACATGGTGGAAGGAGAGAATGGACTTCTGTGAATTATTCTCTGACTTGTAAATGCACACCGCGGCACATGCACACTCCCACATGCACACAAAATAAATAAAAGATTTTAAACATTAAAAAGTTTAAAAAGAAATGTGTGTGTGTATATATATATATAAATATGTTAAACACACATTTCTTTTACAAGGTTTGCATCCAAATTTATCCCTAAGTCCCAGGCTATATATTTTTAAGTACTCTTGATCTATAATATATTAATTTGCTATAAATATTGATATATAATAATACATATAGGTATATAACTTTAACACAAAGTCTAATTTAATAAATAATGCATATTTACACACATATAGAAGCCATTTATATGTAACTAGTCATAAAACAGAATTAATGTTTACTTCCAATGTAATCTATCATAAATATTTCCTCATATTATTAAATAAATACCTAATTTCCAATGAGTAAATAGTATTATTCAGTTGCTGAATATTCAGGATGAATGCTATAATGTTGTATTTGTTCACTTTCCTACTTATTGATAAATAATCTGATTGATAACTCATTTTCAATTTACCTGGCAATCCTGTATCACCATCCTTCCCATAATAATCTAACCTAATTCCTAGATGGAATTTTATTTATTTGTTCGGTTGGTTGGTTTTTCAAGACAGGGTTTCACTGTTTAACTCTGGCTGTCCTGGAGCTCACTCTATAGACCAGGCTAGTGTTGAACTCCCAGAAGAGATCTGCCTGCCTCTACCTCCCTAGTGCTTGGATTAAAGGTGTGCCCACAACCACTGACTAGGATGGCATTTTAAATGATGAATTATTAGATTAAAGTTAAATTAGCATCAGCAATGTAAATTAGAATATTTTAAGCTTCATTCCTTAGAACCATGGCCTCTTTCAGAGAAGGAACCTTAATAGCAAAGCCACAACATATGAGAATATCTATTTCAGCGTACATAGCAGGGGCATGTACGCATTTCCAGTTTGGGAGTCAAAAGCTGTGTTTCTGGTTGGTTTGCTTCTTTTATTGCAATTGAAGTGACATGTGGTTTGGTCTATTTGTTTCATGTCTGTTGTGAATTGTTCAGTCTTTTGAAGCCTTTCAAATTAGAGATTGCTGTGTTCGTAGGGTTGACACATCCTTTATATATGTTTTAAGTGTTTGGAGATATGTTAGAAGCCTAAGCTTTGTTCATTTATTGTAAATCTATTTTTATTTTAATATTTGTTTTTAGTCATGGTGCCTGCCGACCTGTAGTTTTTTAACCTGTGTGACATTGATCTTTATTGCTCTTCTATGAAAAATTCTTTTTCTCTTGAATACAGTCTATATTTCTGTGGGAGTTAAAAATGATGTTCACATAAAGACACATAGGGTTCAGAGCACTGGGCATCAAGATGGTTGAATGTACAAGAATACTTGCTCTTTAAGGATGAGGAGCAGTGTTCAAATGCTCAGAATCCATGTATAAGATGTAGGCATAGCAGCACATGCCTGCAACTCAGCACTTTGGGGTTGGGGCACTGACAGATCCATCAGCCTAGATGAAATGGTGAACTTCGTTTTCAGAGAGAATATAAGGCAGAAGGTGACAGAGGGAGACACGGATATCCTCTATCTGTACACACACAGGTGTGCTGTTCCCCCAACACACAGGTTTTAGGAAGTAATCTGCTTTCTGTTTACTTCCTACGTCATTTATCTTGATCATATACAAACTCACCATTCCTTTCCCAGACTCTCCTCGCCCCGTACAACCCTTCTGCCCCCTCATAAATGATGTTCCCTGAAGGAATGCAGGCGTTGAGTTAATAAATTATTAATTGGGGGAGGCCACCCCATGGTAAGCTGATCTAAGCATTTTGGGGCATTTGTGGTTTCCTGTAATGGTCTCCATCTGTGGCAAAAGAAGGTTTTTTGATGAGAAATGAGGGCAAAACTTACCTGTGTGTGGGAAAAATGTTAGGATGTAGTCACGTGTGTGTGTGTGTGTGTGTGTGTGT
>NC_022009.1:89198757-89203124 GCF_000317375.1 Microtus ochrogaster | reverse complement strand
TGTGTGTGTGTGTGTGTGTGTGTGTGTGTGTGTGTGTGTGTGGACAGGGTCAGGATGTAGTCACGTATGTGTGCGTGTGTGTGTGTATGTGTGGAGAAAGACAGGATGTAGTCACGTATGTGTGTGTGTGTGTGTGTGTGTGTGGACAGGGTCAGGATGTAGTCACGTATGTGTGCGTGTGTGTGTGTATGTGTGGACAGAGACAGGATGTAGTCACGTATGTGTGTGTGTGTGTGTGTACAGGGTCAGGATGTAGTCACGTGTGTGTATGTGTGTGTGTGTGTGTATGCGTGTGTGTGTGTGGACAGAGACAGGATGTAGTCACGTGTGTGTGTGTGTGTGTGTGTGTGTGTGGACAGGGTCAGGATGTAGTCACGTATGTGTGCGTGTGTGTGTGTATGTGTGGACAAAGACAGGATGTAGTCACGTATGTGTGTGTGTGTGGACAGGGTCAGGATGTAGTCATGTGTGTGTGTGTGTGTGTGTGTGTGTGTGGACAGGATCAGGATGTAGTCACGTGTGTGTGTGTGTGTGTGTAGACAGGGTCAGAATGTAGTCACCTGTGTGTGTGTGTGTGTGTGTGTGTGTGTGTGTGTGCGGGCAGGGTCAGGATGTATTCACCTGTGAGTGTGTTTGTGTGGACACGGTCAGGATGTAGTCACCTGTGTGTGGGGGGGCTCTCCACCTACTCTCTCTCTATATCTTTTCCAGCCTGGCTTTACTCTGTTAAGCCATTGGCTGAAAGCAGGCTTCTTTATTGATCAATGGCAATAAAACATATCCCAGCCAACATCACCTCCCACATCAGAGGACTGCGCCTTTACTCGCAGTATCGTTTTAATTACCTTAGAGATAAGAAACAGAATGTGAGAGATTTTGTTATTCAGATATTCCATGACCTTAACGATGAAAATTAACTAATCACAAATGTTGAATATATTTAGAAAAATCTGCT
The DNA here is from genome assembly GCF_000317375.1 of Microtus ochrogaster. Taxonomy (NCBI): domain Eukaryota; kingdom Metazoa; phylum Chordata; class Mammalia; order Rodentia; family Cricetidae; genus Microtus; species Microtus ochrogaster. Next base: position 89,202,169 of record NC_022009.1, on the reverse strand, counting down.
TAAGTAAGAAATAATGTAGAATGTTGAGAAGAAAGCATAAAAAGTATTGCACCAAGATCCTTGGATGAGATTCAGCTGCAGCAGAAAAGTCGTGGGAAGATCAGAGCAAGAGGAGGTTGGTGTTGACCAGAGGGAACAGGAAAGGAGAGACAGTTCCCTTCAGTTGTCACTTTACTCGTAGACGCACCCGGGAAAGAGTCTTCATGAAGGGTCAGCCTGCATTTGCTCGACTGTGTGCACGTTTGTGGGAACTGTCTCAATTAGTGGATGTGGGAAGATATCCCACTGTGGGTAGCCATTGCCGGGAGGGTCTCTGAGATGAGCACAAGCCAGCAAGTGGACGTGCATGCATCCTTTGCTCTTGCTCTTGAGTGTGGATGGGGTGTGACCAGGAGTCTCCAGCTCCTTGCCTCTGTGACTCCCTGTAGAGATGGGCCTGCAGCCTGGAATTGTGACCTAACTATGCCCTTTGTCCTCTTGTGTTGTTTTTGTCATTGTGGCGGTACTTCATTATTTAATGCTTTACATTTTTCAACTACAAGTAAATGTATATTTTTTTGAATGTGAACATAACTCAAGCATGTATAATACAAGATGCTTACTAAATCTGGTCTGTTTTTAATATATTTGTTTATGTGCTTGTAATTGTAACATTCTTTTCTTTAAATTTCTTCTTCATATAACATATTCAATCATATTTTTCCTAACTCTGACTATTCCAAGATCTTCCCTATCTTCCTACCCACGGAACTTAATTCTCCCATCCCATCTCTCTGTCTAGAACAACAATAAAAAAGGAAAAATAAAAAAATGGAAGTCTACATAACATAACAGAACAAAACAAGAGAATAAAGTGTACCACCCCACACATAAAGACACAAAAACCAAAACCAAACAACCCCATAAAGTCTCTTTTGTGTTGACTAAATACTCCTGGTCCCCAGGACCTACCCTGGAGTGTGGTTAATATTTCCAGTAACATTCTATTGGTAAAAAAGTTTTGTTTTTTTTCTTTCCCAACAGGTATCAGTTGCAAATAGCTTCTTTGTTTAGGATGGGCTTTGTGTTCACTTGTGTCCCATCCTCAGTGCTGGGATTTTGTCTGGTTTGAACGTCTGTGGTCCTTTGCATGACGTTGCAGTCATTCACATGTATGTCAGTCCTGTCGTGTCCTTGAAATCATTAACCCCTTCAGATCTCACAACCTTTCTGCCTTCTACATAGACATCTTTGAGTCTTGAGGGGACAGACTTAATAAAGACATTTCATTTAGTGCTGAGTACTCAAAGTCTCCCATTCTCTGCACGTTTTCCAGTTGTAAATTTGTGTGTTAGTTATCATTGCCTACAAGAAGAAGCTTGTGTGCAGAGGGTTCAGTGAGGCACTGAACTATGTGTACAGCATATGCCATTCTGAGTCATTGTGCTGCTATGTTCCTTTAGAGGAAGAATGGTATTGTGCTTTTATCTGACCTATATACTTTCACGTACTTGGCCACTTTGTCAGCTGTAGGCTCTATCTCATGGAATGGGCCTTTAATCCATTCAAAAGAGGCAGGTTACTCCCATAACACCAAGCCACTATTGCATCTGTATATCTTGCAGGCAGGTTGCTTTTGTAGGTCACAGATTTTTTCATGGGGTGATATCAATGATGACTTTTCTCCTCTGCTATCACACAACATACCTTCCAGAACACGCACACTAGGAAGGAGCGTGAAATGTCTAGCTGGGAAGCAGCTCCATTTATCCATGTTCAGTGGCTTAAGCAAGTAGTGTCTTCAGCAATAAGGCCTTAGCGTGAGGTTGTAGAATACTCTTGGCAGTGGCCTGTGATATTTTCTGGGAGTTTATGGGACCCTTTTGGCCCAACAATGCTCAATAGGATGTAGCCTGTTCCTGGCACTGGAGATTTGCCTTGGTATATCTAATTGGGGCCTTGTCTCCCACATCATATGGTGACTTCATTTAAGTTACTTTAATATTTTTTTTAGGAAGTTTCTACAGTAGTTCACATGGTTGCTTTTAGTCAGATAATTCTATTAGAGCAAAAAAGTGAATCTATAAAAGGGCAAACTAAAATATTTGTTGTATCCATGGCATGGTGAGATTCACGGCACACTCTATTCTCTGAATCCTCCGAAAAGAAACATAAAAAGTAACAACAGTAACAAAAGAAATGAAAGTAACTTAATTTATCTTTTTATAAGGGAGAAAACCAAAACCTGAAAAAGTTAAGCACATTTCCATTTCAGGAAAGTCAGGGCTAGGCCTCTAGCCTGAATGTATTTGGGCTCAAAGTCATCATCTCACTTAGCATGCATTACCCCTTTGCCAGATTATAAAAAATATAAAAAGTTTATCTAGTGAGATAAATGCTCTCCTATCCCTAAATTCTAGGGGAAATTCACTGTGTAGATGCTGAGTAAAAGTGATGGATAGTATCTTCAACCTACATTTTATAGAAAATAAGGCAACATTTTTTAGATGGTTATTTCTTGTTTCAACCATTTGTAACAGCACAGTCTGTAAGGTAGAATCATAACTTAGGTCGGGCATTTCTTTGGACAGCTGAACTGAGATGCCTCAGTGTTTGCTATCTGTGGTCAACCTGGAGCAGGAGTCAGTTTGTCATCTGCCTGGCATGCAGTAGAGAACATGGAGAAGCAGAAGGATGGGCTTGGTTTTGCAGAGATATCTATTACATTGCAGATTTCATAAGACAGGAAAGCTGTCATATAGAAAAGCAAAGGGCAATCAGTATTTATTTGCCTTCAAAACAACTAACATAGTTCCTTAAAAGAAGAGCCAAGTTGAGAGTGGACATGGAGTTGATTTCTTGATCTTGGTATGTGAAATTCCAGAAGTTACTGGAATTTCTGTCTTAAATGCAATGACAGGTTAAAAACAGCAAAGTGGGTCCAGGCACTTCGGGGATTGGAGATCTGCAAACCTACATAGCACACAGCAGGCATTGGAGAAATGCATGCGCAACACATGAAAAACAGAGGAATGAAAGAATGCCCTGATACCCAAGGTTGCATTTTGGTGGATTTTCATCTAAAGAGCTGTGTTGATCTTCTTGGTCATTTTTAGACAACATAAAATTTTGACAACATATGAAGATATTTTGGAGGGTTAGATTTTGTTAATGACATTCCTTGTCAGGAAAGTTTTTCCAATTAATAACTGTAAAAATTGTTTAATTGCACATATGTTTATCCTGTGCTCTTTGTACTTGGTTTTGTTGTAGTGTCCTCAAAGTCATTGTGTTAGATGTCTTTCCCTCTTGTGGATGAGGGTATTGGGGTTCAGGAAGTCTCACTATGTAACCCAGGATAGTTTGACTAGTAAGTGGAGGAGAGGTCAACCTTCCCTCTTTTCCCAAAGTTATTACCTTTAAAACATTTTTT
>NC_022009.1:89181379-89198527 GCF_000317375.1 Microtus ochrogaster | reverse complement strand
CCCTCATTGTTCGCCATATTCAGAGAGTCCGGGTTTATCCCATGCTTTATCAGTCACAGTCCAGCTGGCCTTGGTGAGCTCCCAATAAATCAGCCCCACTGTCTCAGTGGGTGGGTGCGCCCCTCGTGGTCCTGACTTCCATGCTCATGTAACATTTTTAAAAATACAATTGCATCATTTTCCTTTCCTTTCCTTTTTTTCTCACCAATCAATTCCTCTCACTTCCCTTCAACCCACCACATCTCGCTGCTCAATCCCTTTCAAATCCAGGACTCGTTTTCTTATATTGTCAGTGTGTGCACACACACATACGTACATGCACATGTACGCACACGCACACGTATGCATGCACACACATGCACACGTGTGGTGGGAACTCCTTCAGCCAATACCAGCCTTCTTGGGCATAGTCTCTTGTACTATAAATGCAGCTGTAAGGTTTGTGCCCTCTGTCTTTCTCTTTGCTGCTGCTGAATTCGGTTCCTGTGCAGAACTGTGAGTCGTCTACCCCTAAATAAAGAACCTTTATTATACTCAGTTCTGAGCTCATGTGAGACTACTTTATAGCATCCATCTATACACACGCACATGCGTGCATGCACACACACACAAGCACACGTACACACACATGCTTTCAAGGTTGATCACTTGGCATTGGTATCCAATTAGATGGTTCATTCCTGGCAAAGATCAATTCTCCCTCTAGGTAGTCATTAGTTGCCTCTAGTTCTTTGTCTACATGTGTTCCTTGGGATTTGTCCCTTCCTCATTAGCATACCTATTGATGTTGCCATTGAGGACATTTTGCTTAGAAAGTCACATTGCTGAGGTATCACAGGTGTGGCTTCCTTGTTATTTCCAGGAGACAAAGTCTTACAGAGACTCCCTGGTGTTCTGACTCTTACACTTACAATCTTTCTGTCCCCTTTTCCAAGCTGTTTCCTGGCATTAGGTGTAGGGATTGTATAATGATATTGTATACAGAATTATATACAGTTGCAAATAGATGTATCTGTTGGGGCTGGGCACTGCCCACTCAGGTCTCTGCATTTTGATTGGATGCGGATTTCTGTAATGGTCTCTGTCTGATACAAAGAGAAGCTTCTTTCACAACGGGTGCGAATTATACTTACCTGTTGGCATGAGGGTAATTTTTAGAATGCAGTTAGTAATTCCAGTGGTTAATAAAACAGTGACAGCAGACTCTTCTGTGCGATCTGTGACCTCACTAGCCGTCAGTAGTTGGCAAAGCTTATAGTACCAAATATGACTTCCCCCTTTGTGAGTGTGTCCAATTAGACAGACATCTAATACCATGCCACTATTTCACTTTAGGGCATATCTTGCCATTCTGGTCATTATTGTGTTTCATAAGCATCACAGTTGGTCAGAACTTTTGGGTACTTCTCTCCCTTGGAGGCTTGCATAGCATTTTCTGGTACAACAGTCCCCAGGGAGTACTCTTTGAGATAAGACCCAGTTTGAGTGCTCCAATTCCTGTGTCCTCCGTGCATGCTGTCCTCAGCAATAGGAGCTCACCTTCAACCTCTGGGGGCAACAAAGTGCAGTAGTGACAGCCTGTATTGTTTTGGAGTCTCTTGGACAACACTGACTCAAAAGTAGATTTTGTTTGGACTGGTACTGGAATCTTTTTTTAAAATATTCATTTATTTTACCTCCTGACTGCAGATTCCCATCCTTCTTCTCCCATTCCCTCCCCAACCTCCCACCTGTGCCCCCTCCATCCACTCCTCCTCTGTTTCTGTTTGGAAAGAAGCAGCCTTCCCATAAGTGTCAACAAAGCTTGGCACATCAAGTTGAGTTAGGACTTAGTTCCTCTCCTGGTATTAAGGGGTGGGTAAGGCAACCCAGTGTGAGGAATAGGTTCCCAGATGCTAGCCAAAGCATGTGGGACATGTTCTGGTCCCACTGCTAAGAGTCCCACAGGTGGAGCAAGCTGCACAACTGATATACATACATATATATATATGTTTATGTGCATATATGTATATGTGTATATGGGTTAGTTATATCTGTAGGTTCCCTTGTAATAACCTTGACCCTCCCCTTCTCTGGCTCATAAAATCCTTCCTCTGTCTCTTTAACAAAATTACCTGAGCTCGGTCATAGCTTGGCTGTGGGTCTCTGCATCTGTTTCCATCAGTTACTACATTAAGGCTCTCTGATGACTATTGGGGTAATAACCAATTTGATTACAGAGGACAGACAGTTCAGGCTACTTATCCACTATTGCTAGGAGTCTTAGCTGGGGTCGCCCTTGTGGATTCATGGAAGTTTCCTTTGCTGCAGGTTTCTGACTAACCTCAAACTGTCCCTCATATCAAGACTTCTCTTTAGTACTTTCCCCTCTATACATATGCTAACCTGAGCTCTCCTGTTCCCACCCCCGCCTGCCCCCAGTCTACCCTGGAGATCTCTTCTATTTCCCCTACCCAGGAAAATCCATCCATCTCTCTCCGCACCCTTCCTCTTACCTAGCCTCTCTGTGACTGTGGATTGTAGCCTAGTTATCTTTTACTTTATAGCTGATATCCACTTATGAGTGAGTACATACCATGTTTGTCTTTCTGTGGTTGGGTTACCTTAGTCAGGATGTTTTTTTTCTAGCTCTATCCGTTTGCCTTCAAATTTCCTGATGTCATTGTTTTTAACAGCTGAGTAATACTCCATTGTATAAACGAACCTCATTTTTTTAAAATCTATTTTTTGCTTAAAAGACATCAAGGTTGTTTCCAGGTTCTTGCTATTATGAATAATGTTATAGACATAGTTGAGCAAGTGTCCTTGTGGAATAATTAATTGAAGATCTTTTGGGTATATGTCCAAGATTGGTATAGTTGGGTCTTGAGATAGATTGATTTCCAATTTTCAGAGAGACTGTCATATTGATTACCAAAGTGGCTATGAAAGTTTGCACTCGCACCAGCAATGCATGTCCCCCTTCCTTCACATCTTCTCCAGCATAAGCTGTCGCTTGTGTTTTTGATTTTAATCATTCTGAGAGGTGTAAGATGCTATCTCAGAATCCTTTTGACTTGCATTTCCCTGATGACTAGGGATGGTAAGCAGGTCTTTAACAGTATCTCAGCCATTTTAGATTCTTGAGTTGGAAGTTCTCTGTTTATATCTGTACTCCATTTTAAAGTGGGATTATTCATTTTTTGATGTCTAGTTTCTTGAGTTCTTTACATATTTTGGAGATCAGCCTTTGGTCAGATGTGGGGTTCATTTAGATCGTTTCCTATTCTGTATACTGTCATTCTGTCCTACTGACAGTGTCCTTTGCCTTACAGAACCTTTTTAGTTTCATGCTGATAAACACTTTCAGTAATATGGTTGGGAACAAAATCAACTAAAAACATTAGTAGCCCTCCTATATATAACCAATAAGCAGACTGAGAAAGAAATAAGGGAAGTAATACATTTCAGGATAGCCAAAAAAAAAAAAATAAAATCTTTGCATAGCTCTAATCAAACAAATGACGACCTGCATGACAAAGACTTCAAGTCTTTGAGGAAAAAATCTGGAGAAGACATCAGAAGATGGAAATATCTCCCATGCTCATGTAGTAGGATTAGCATAATAAAATGGCTATCTTATCAAATGCAGTCTATAGGTTCACTGCAATCCCCATTAAAACTCCAAAGCAATTCTTTACAGACCTTGAAAGAACAATGCTCAACTTCATATGGAAAAACAAAAAACCCAGGAAAACTAAAACAATCCTGTACAATAAAGGAACGTCCAGAGATATCAGCATCACTGATTTTAAGCTCTACTACAGAGTTATAGTAATAAAAACAACTTGGTATTGACATAAAAGCAGAAAGGTAGATCAATAGCATCAAATTGAAAACCCCAATGCAAATCCACACACCTCTGAACACATTTTTTGACAAAGTAGCCAAAATTATACAATGGAAAAAAAGAAAGTATCTTCAATAAGTCATGCTGGTCTAACTGCATGTAGAAGAATGCAAATAGATCCATATCTATTGTCCTGCACAAAACTCAAGTCCAAGTGGATCAAAGGCCTCAAAATAAATCCAGTTGCACTGAACCTGATAGAAGAAAAAGTGGAAAATAGCATTGAACACATTGGCATAGGAAACAACTTCCTGAATAGAACACCAGTGACAAAAACATTGAGATCGACAATTAATAAATGGAACCTGCTGAAACTGAAAAGGTTCTTTCTGTATTGGAGCTTTTATGAACATTTTCATTCTAAGCGACATGATTGCATTACACACACACACACACATACACACACACACACACACACACACACACAAACACAGCCAAATCTGGTGCTATAATTTCTCAATTTTACCTAGTTGCAGATAGGTAAAGTTTATCATAGGTGTTTCAAATAATACCTTTCTCTTAGGAGGATTCGTGTGTGTGTGTGTGTGTGTGTGTGTGTGTGTGTGTGTGTGTGTGTGTGTGTGTGTGACACAGAGAGAGAACCTGAGAGAGAAAGAACTTGAGAGGGCCGAGACTAACACTAAAAGAGAAGGAGATTTAGAGATTTACGTTTGTCTTTTCTGGTCTTTTCCAGGGCAGCTCCTGATGAGCACAATTCAGAGACTGCAGGAGGCAGAAAATTACCTTTTCCTGGGAGTTAATCAACACAGCCCCACAGAGGGGTTGTTGTATGTTGGGATTAAAGGCGTGCACAACCACTGCCAGCATGATATATGAACTTAAGTAGGCATATTCTGCACCTAGAATTGTGCATTTGTCTTTTATGCTCATGACTCTAGTCTCAGAAATGTCTGTTACATGACCTTTATTTTTCCACTTATTCTAATCTCTGCCTATGCACTATGCCCTTCTGTAAATACATGCTTATACCATGCAACTGTCATTAGGTAGGGAGATCTCTCCTTTTCTGTCACTAAATCCCCCAGCTAACCTGGATGAGCCCCATCCGTCCAAGTCACTGGGGTACAATGGGTGAAGAACAGAACAAGATGGATTTCTGAGTTGAAAATCGGTGAACACTTTTTATAGATATTAAACCCAGGAAAACTAATATCTTCCTCCTAAATTTTTTTGCCACCGTACCGAGCCCTGTACATCTTACTGGACTGCAGTGCATACACGAACTCTGAGGAAGCCTAACCTAGGTCCTGGGATTGGAGGACGCACAAATAGGGAATTTTGCTTTTCTCTCTTTGTTATATTACCTACTATAAGTATGCTGCATTTTTTCCTCACTATGAAAATAAACTTCAGAGATTTTCTTCCTTCCTTTTTTTTTTAGTTTTAAATAAAAAACCAAATAAACAATTAACTCATGTTTATAATTTGGAGCCAGAACTCACCAGTGTCTCACAGCTAAAAGTAAGTGTCTCTTAGGAACTTTTTCAATGAGTCATTTTTACTAATTTTGACCTTTTTAAAAAAATTTGAAGCAATTCATGCTTATCATTGTGTTTTAATTGGGGTTATTATTGCTGCAATAGAACACCATGGCCAAAAAGCAACTTGGGAGGAAAGGTTTTTTTGTTTTTTGTTTTTGTTTTGTTTTTGTTTTTTCTTTCTGCTTACACATCCCAAGTCACAGTCCATTAAGAGAAGCCATGGCAGAAACTCAAACTGGCCAGAAACCTGGAGGTCAGAGCTGATACAGAGGCCATGTAGGAGTGCTGCTTAGTGGATGGCGCCTCATAGAGTCCATGACCACCAGCCCAAGGTGCCCCCACCCACAATGGGCTGGGTCCTCTTACATGGATAACTAATTAAGAACATGCCCTTCAAAGAGACATTGTGTAGGCATTTTCTCAATTGAGGCTTCCTCCTCTCCAATGACTTTAGCTTGTGTCAAGTTTGATAAAACTAGTCAGCACAGTCATTCTCAGGGAGGGTTCCACCTTCCAGCCCATACTGGCCAGCATGCACTCATTCTAGGGAGGCTTGCACTGTGCACCCATGCTAGCCTTCACTTGTGTCACCCATTCTTGTGGTATCAGATTCCCAAGTATAGATGACATGTGCCACTACACTTGTGACATGTTATCTTTTTAAAATTATTTCTTTTATTTCTGAAGTATATAATAAATTAACACCATTTTCCTTCCCTTTCCTCCCTCTATATCCTTCCAATTATCCCTCTTGCTCTTTTTCAAATTTATGGCCTCTTTTTCCATTAATTATTTTTACATCCAATTATGTATGTGTATGTCCATATCTATGAAAACTAGAGAAGCAAAAGTTTGCTGTGATATTTTGTCTCCTAGGAATATCAGAAGCTACACCCAGAAAGTCTCACCAAGGACTAATTAAGCCCCAGCTGAACAAGGACAAGGGACATGCTGATGTGGACAGGGGAGAGCTCAGGAGGTTTCCTCTCTACCCAAAACCACCTGCAGCTAAGGAATGCTGGGAGCAGAAGGAATGATCTTCGGGAGGAAAGAGCTCACTAACTGGCTATCCAATGCCAAATTATTGCCCCTGGAAGGAAGTGCTGTTCTTTTAGTTTTAAATGCAAGGAATGCCCTGCTTACAGACCCTCAATAAAGTTGCGTATGAGAAGTGGTGTTGGTCATCCTTGTCTTTTTCCCATCCAGGAAGACATCTTTTATGTGTATTCTTTTATCAATTCCTGCATGCTTGGGTTTTGAGGGCTTTCTAGTATGCATATAATGCAGATATAGATATGCATTATAAATATCTCTGAGTCTGGGTCTCCAGCTCATTTGCAGTCTACTGACAAATGGAACTACTGATGGCACAATAATCCTTTTTCTAATTTTCTGATGAAATGCCATGCTGTTTCCATGGCAATGTTATCATTTTACAGTCCTCCTAACAGCACACAGGAGTTCCAGTTGTTTCCATATTTTTTTCCTGCACTTTTCATTTTCTTTTTTCTCTTGCTTTTTATAGTAATCATCCTATGCGATGTAACAGATTTGTCCAATGTACTTTTGATTTGAATTCACCAAACAAATACGGATATTACCTTCTCTGTGCTTCAAGTATCTCTTTGAATATCCATGTCCACGTTGTTTGCTTAGTTTTGCATCAGTTGTTGAATGCTAAGAGCTTTCCGTACATACTGGATAATAATCTTGGATCAGATCTATAATTTTCAAAATGTCTTTAGTTCTACAGGCTGCCTGTTTATTTCATTGCTAGTGTTTTCAGTACACAAAATTAAAAAAAAAATCCATGAAGCACAACTAGTCTTTTCCCTATTGTCTCTGACCCTGACATCAATCAATCAAAGAGATCATTGCTGCTGAATTCAGTATCCCCAAGCTTTCTCCCCCTTTTCTTCCAAGAATACAGGTCATAGGTCAGTTTTGAGTTGTGTTTTGTCAATGGTACTAGGTGAGGCTCGGATTCTTTGTGCACATGGCTGTAATTTGCCCAGCAGGATTTGTGGAAAGAGTCACATTTTCTTGTTGAATATTGGCACGATTTCCAAAAATAGCTGGACCATGTGTCCCTTTAAGAGACAAGCCAAGCCCACTCACTCACCACCCACCAAGGCAAGCTGATCTTCAGCTTCCAGCCTGAGTCTCTTCTCTTTTCCATCTCTCCTTTGAAGAGACAGCTTCTGCCTCAATCCATTCTTCCCACTTCTTCCCTTCCCCTCGCTCTATTTCTCTCTGCTCTTCCCCCTTCTCTTTTCACCCCCTCTCCCTTTCCCTCCCATCACCCACTAAATAAATATCCAACCTCACTCTGCATGGACTGTCTATCCATGTCTCTGTCTCTTGTGCTGCATGGCTCCCTGCCTGGGACCAACAGCCTTCAGAGACCTGGGGCATGGTTTCATGTGTGCCCACCTGCTTATCTCTCCTTGTGAGACTGGCTGCCCCATATAGGTCTCTCACCCACCATGCTGTTCCCTGCCTGGGACTGGCTGCTCTGGGACCCACTACCCACTGCCACCATTTGGGGGCCTGCAGTGTTTCTGCCATTGCAGCCTCTCGGGGATCCGCAGCATTTTACTTTTACCATTACATATGATATATGCAAGTTTTCTTTATGTTTATTTCTGCTGGGTTCCTTGCTGAGTTGGTTATGCAGCACTGTATCAAGTCCTGAGATCAGGAACTGTGTGCTCCAGCTTTGCTCTTCATTTTTAGCATTTGCTCTTCATTTTTGGCATTTGCTCAGACTTTTGAAATTCTATCAACTTTAGGATAGACTCCCATGTTTCTGCAAAAACATGCTTTTGAAATGTTGATAGGGATCACATTAAATTAGAGATCAATTTGGGTAGTATTTTTATCCTAATACTGTTATTTATTTATTTTTTTAAATTGTATCACAGTTATTATATAAGCAATGCAAGAGGAGAACTTACAGGAGGCAGTTTTGTTCTTCCAACATGAGTGTCGGGGCAAAAGTCAGGTCATCGGGCTTGGCATCAAATGCCTTTCATCACTAAGCTATCTAACTTGCCCCATTGACTTATCCTTTTTTTTTTCGAGACAGGGTTTCTCTGTGGCTTTTGGAGCCTTTCCTGGAACTAGCTCTGTAGACCAGGGTGGTCTCGAACTCACAGAGATCCACCTGCCTCTGCCTCCCGAGTACTGGGATTAAAGGAGTGCGCCACCATCGCCCAGCTCCATTGCCTTATTCTTAACCATGGAGTATGACTCCATGAATCTGTGTTATTCTTAATCCTTTGCATCAAGTTCTTCATGTACATGCCACGAATGTATAAATCCTCCTCCTTTGCTGTTAACTAATAAACATTTTATCATCCATTGGCGAATTATGTTTCAGTTCTTTTGCAATTTAGTTACATTGTATTTCTTGCCTCATGGCTCCAGTTAGGAACCCGGAGAGAAGAGCCAATATTGAGCATCTTGGCCTTGGGCCTGTTGAGCCATCCTTCCCGTTTAGTTCTGTTCTGTGACTTTGTATGTGTGTTTGCAGCTTGATACTCTGGGTGGATATCGGTGACTCTTACTGTGGTTTTATTTTCCTCCTGTGACTCTGTTTAATGAGAAGGGAGAGGGAGAGAGAGGGAGTTTTCCTACTGGATAAATCCTGGAATAGCTTGTTACAATTATTACTACCTCCCTTGACTATTCTGTAAAAATCACCAGCAAGGCTTTCTTTATTTCTGCTTTAGCTACACCTTGGTGTAGGCCACACTTTGACATGAGGATTTTAGGGAATTTTGTCAGTCAGGCTGGGCCATTGACCAACATGCAGTCTTTACTGCTGCAGTTTCTCCTGTCACGTGACCTCTTTCACTGATGATGTCATGTCTCCGCCTTTTAGAATTCTTAAATTTTTTGTTTCCTAAGTAAACTTGATCTTGGCTGCTCTGGCTAAAGGTTATCCATTTATTTGCTATTTAGAACATAAACTTTTAGATTCTTTTATCTCCATTTCATCCATTTCATTGATTTTGCTTTTATTATTTTCTGCTACTTTTATTTAGTTTAATTTCATTTTTACTCCCCTGTGGAAGCTTTCATGTTGTCTATTGTCATTTAAAATTTTCTAACTCACATTTAAATGTGGTTCTATTGATGCCATTCATCTCTCTCCCTTTCTCTCTCTCTTCCTGTGTGTGTGAGAGAGTATGCATTGTGTGCGTGTGTGTGGCATGTCTGTGATGTAACCTGATTCCTAATTTTATGTTTTGAAAGTGTGCTATCTTTGGTTTTGTGTGTCTGTATATATATGTATCATGTGTATTTGGTTAAAATCTGCTATCATGAGTAGAACCATGGAAGCAAATAATTAAACATTATTGCAAATTATAGTGTATAATACTATATATTAGTATAGTATTTCTCTAATGTAGTGGTTGTATGTGAGAGTGTGTGTTCTCTCTCCTTCTTTCCCTCTTCTCCCACCTCCCCTCCCTCTCTCCTTCCTTCCTCCTTCCCATTCCTTTTTTTACCTCTTCTGACATTGAACAGCTTTGAACTCGCATTTGCTCTGTTTCCTCTCACTGTAGATGGGCCTGGTCTCTAGACTCCCTTGTGCTTAGTGTGCTCAGGCTTAGTCAAAGGGCTTTTCTCAGTGTGTGTCTGCAGTTCCTTCCACCTCCAGCTGGAGTCCTCTCCCCTGTACCTACCCCTCTCATGTCTCTCCAGTCCTGCTCACCTTAGCTTCTGTACAGTGGCTTGTCTAGCAGTGAAGGATGGCTTTTCCTACATTGTTCCAGTTCTGCCTTAGTGTTGAGCAGATACATTCCATGATGTCAGCGGCTTTCTCAGAGACTGCCTTCCTATCAGTAGTAGACATTTCTAAAGTGATGGATTCAGAATTTCACTACTTGCCTCAGTGGGGGAGTCTTTTTGTTTCTTCCATTATGTTGTAACAAGTCATTCTCTGTTCTCTGGAGGTGCCAAGGTGTCTGTTTCTGTGTCCATGTCGTGTGAGAGAAGTGCCCAAATGTATCTTAATTTGAGTAAATTAACAATGTACAAAGAGTGAGAGACTTTCCAGTTCTCCATCCTAAATGGAATGTCTTCATTGAAGGCCCCACCTTGAGGCTCAGGAAGCTATGCAGAAGAGGAGGCAGAAAGATTGTAGGAGCTGTAGGGGATTGTAGAAGGAGGGCCCACTTGTTTGTCCTGGCTGCCCTGCTAGCTTAGCCCCAAAATAACCACACAGAAACTGTATTAATTAAATCACTGCTTGGAACATTAGCTCTAGCTTCTTATTGGCTAACTCTTACATCCTAATTTAATCCTTTTCTATTAATCTGTATATCACCAGGAGATCGTGGCCTACCAGCAAAGTTCCAGCATGTTTGACTCTGGCGCTGCTCCATAGTGTCTCCCTGACTCCGCCTTCTTCCTCTCAGAATTCAGGTCCATCTTCCCCACCTACCCAAGCTCTGCCCTATCAGTAGGCCAAGGCAGTTTCTTTACATTAACCAAGAAAAGCAACACAAAGACAGAAGGACCTCCCACACCAGGGGATGGTTGACTCTAAAGACACAACAAGGTCTTCTAGACACAACAGGACTGATGTACCTATGGACTCAGAGACTGTGGAACTAGGCACAGGGCCTGCACAGGTGTGAGCCAGATGAGGTCTCAGCCCTGAGAGGGGAGTGTGTAAGAACTCCAACCCTAACAAAGAAACCATCTGCAAGGGAAAGATGACCTTTTTCCAACAGTCTCCCTGGGTGTGTTCACCACACTGTAGGGCAGCTCTACCCCAGGAGTAGTTGGCCAACACAATCAGATTGGAGTAGTTCTGTAGCCCTTTGTCTCATTTTTCTATGTTTGGGCATTTATTTCGTATTGGTCTTTGTTTATTTTGATTTCTATCTTTGTAGTTTTATTGGGAGATTGTGTGTGTTTCCTATTTTTTGTTTGTTTGTTTATTTCGGAGAGAGAAATAAGAATATAGAATTGGGTGTACAGGGAGGGGAGGTGGATCTTGAAGCAGTTGGGGAAGGGGAAAACATGACTAATATGCTTTGTGAAAAAGGAAAATCTTTTTATTAAAAAATTTATTAGTAGGGCCAGAAGTGCAACTCCATGATGAAATGCTTGTCTGGGAGATATCATTCCCAGTACTGAAAAGAAATAGGTATTCATATAATCACTCCAAACTGAAAAGTACTAAACAGACATGCCTGGCATCTTTTTAAAAATTGAATCAGTTAAGATAACTTATGTAGTGTGAGGTAGACTGTATATCTTCTCTTGTTGAAAAATTGATGAAGTTAATCTTAATTCTTTTGTTTAATAGTTTTATTTTTGATAATTTTATATTTGAGCACATCTACATCCCATTTGTCCCTCTTTAGTAACTTTTGTTTTCCCTTCCCAAATTTATGCAATTTTCTGTTATTATTTTATTACACACACAGACACACACACACCCTCCTGAGTGCATCTCCAGGACTGACCACTTAAGGTTAGACAACCTGTGTGGTGCTCAACCCTAGAAGAGACTCAGTCTTCCTCTCTCAGGAGTCATTCACTGCCTGTAATTCCTCATCTAGAGTTGGTGCTCTGTGGAGTTTCCCTTGCTCATTTGGCATATTAACTGGGGTTGTCATTATGCTAATCTTGTCAGGCAACTGTGCTTTTGAGGGTTCATGCATTCATCTTCGGGATCATATCTAGAAGACACTACCTCACAGCGGATGTCCTGGTCCTCTGTCTCTTCTCCCATGGCTTTCTCTGCGACTTAGATATAGTGGCTGTGTTGGAGATGTAACAGCAGCATTTGTGCTTTTCAAATATGGAGGCTGAAAGGCCGACATGGCTCAGTGAGTAAAAGCTTTTGTTGCCAGGCCTGGCAAACTCAATTCTATCCCAGGGACCCAGAGAGTGAAAGGACCTATTGACTTTTACAAGTTGTTCTCTGATTTCAACACACACAATAAATGTTTAGTTCCCCCAAACCTTATCATTGTGTAGCCTTTGTCACTTCCTAAAACATTTTGTATCATTAAGAACTATTAATAAAGATATTGACAAGATTTAGAGTAGAAACAAAAGATATTGCAACCATGCAACTTCATTGACCACAAGTGCAGCTAAGCACAAAGAGAGGGAGCAATTACTAGAAAACAGGGAGATAGGAATTCTCATACTTTATGAACGCAAACATCAAGTAAGCCTCATTCATGTGTGAGTGTACAGAATTTGAATCTAAGTCTGAACTAGGACCTGAGCCCGCTCATCTGATCAGCTCCTAGGCAACGCCAACGCTGAAGTTCTTGAAAACACTGAGCAGCACAGATGGAGGTGACATCACCCCTAAATCGTGACCCTAAGTAAGTGAAAGCAAACTTCCCAAGGAAACAAGTCAGGTGGCCTAGAACGATCCCAGGAAACAAATAGCCTTCCTTCACTCTCCCTGCTGCCTCCTTCATCCTGTTGTCAACACCATTCGTCAAACCTGGTTGGATGCTGGAGGATAGCTGCTCTGAACACCTCTGTGTAGTCAACACGCAAAAGGCTCTTGGACAACAAGTAAGACAGGAAAAGATGGAGGTCTCTTTGGAAGTTCAAGCAGACGACATCTCAAGGAAGATAGATAATAAAACCACAACCAAAATTTTGGTTTGGAAAAATTAAGTCAGTAAGGAAAACCAGAAAGGCTGTGGAGTGCCAGAGCCCTGGATATTGGTTTATCTTGAAAGAGCTTTCGAACAAAGTGGTTGGTCACTGCTGCGGAGAAAGAGAGAAAGTCAAGTGTGAATCCAGAGAAGGACTTTCTGGACAGAGCACACAAATGTAAAATCAGGACTGAAGCACAGTAGCTCTTGGTAGAAAGGAAAGACTGGAGATTAGATTAGAAGAGACTTGATCATGGGTACTCCTCTGAGGAGTTACACAGGCTACTTTTCCTTGACCCAGGAATAAGGACTCTGGAAAGCTGAGGCAGAAGAGTTGGATACTGTGATTTATACAATGTCTCCCATCATGTCTACTACTGGGGAAAGAGAAAAGCATGTATTTCTTTTCTTTATCTTTCTTTCTTTCTTTTTTTCTTTTTCTGGTGCCTGAGGAGGTCAGAAGGAAGTAGCAGATTCACCAGAACCGGAGTTACAGAGGGTTTTAAGCCACCATGTGGGTCATTTGCTGCTGAGCCAAACCTCTAGCCCCAGAATCAGAGGATTTTGATGAAGATGCGGTAGTTTCGTAGATAAAGACTCACCATATTGTGGTTACCTTGAAGGCACAATGCTTGTATGTGTACCAAAATCTCCCATGCATGGAATTTAACAACATATTTTGATTTTTATAACAAATCGCTTTAAATTATTGATAAATCTGTTTGGACCTAGTCATTGTTTGTAGTGATTCAAGCAAAAGCAGAAGGATAGCATTGATTTTATGTTAGAAGTGAAGACTAAAGCTCATGGTGTTATTTATTTGGTTATATAAAGTGTACTCAGGACAGCACTAAGTTATATATGCTGAGTTCTTCATAGCATGACCTTATTTTTAACAGAGCAAATTATTACAGCCATGTTCAAACTACTTTTACAATTTTATAAACATCTGTGCCATTCTGTATTAGATTGTAAGTAGTATTTTTCAGTTACTGTGTTTTTTTGTTATTAATTACATAACAATAAATGGTTGTAGCAATCTGTGATAGTTTTAAAAAGAACGAAAGGACAGGGACCACAGTACTAGGTTTTCATGTCTCTTGTCATCATTCATACCTCTAATACCTTAATCCTCTGCTGTTATTAATTAAATTGTGTTTTTGTATTGGTGTAAATGAATGTAGACAGATTGTAATAATATATACAGCTTTAATGGGGAAATAGACTTACCGAACCACAGGTTCCTGAGGAGAACAGGAAAACAGAAGGGGCGGCAGGCTCAGCTCGCCATATTTATATGTAAACATTAGTCCGAGGCGAACACGCCCCCTAATGGGCTGGGCTTATCCTTTCATCTCCCCCTTTTGTCTAATTAAGACAGAACTAAACAAAATACAACTATATACAATAATAACAAATAATAAATATAACAAACAATATAGAGAACAAAAGTTTTGTTAAACATTTTATCTCAAGGAGTCTAAATAATGTAGAGAGTAACTATAATTATATAATCTTTAACTCCTTCAAAGATCTGAGAAGGGAATAAATATTATTTAACAAATGAGAGATATCCAAAATGTGCAACAATTGACAGAGACAACTGACTACCTGGGCAATCACCCAAAGTCTCATTTGTAATGTTGAGTCAACCAACTTTGGCTAAGGCCTAACATAACTGACATACCATTATTAAAGGCAAGGAACTTTTTTTAGAACTATCCTACCCTGTCTTGGCAAGATAAGCAATCCTGTTTTATTTACTTATGGATATTTTGTATCTTTGTCAGAAGTTGAGGTATGGGCTTTTCTTAACCCAAAGGCCAGTTTTGTCAAGAAGACAAGCTCCCAGTGGAGTGTCTTTGGTGCTCAACGTTCTCTCGGGAGTAGAGTGGCATTGTCAGGAGTAATTGTGTCTTGTTGGCACAGAATTTTAGGTTAGATTAAAGGCTATTTTTTACAGCTCTTTGAAGAGGCTGAAGATTATACTATCTATATTAAATATAATCTCTATGTATCTAAAAGACCTGATTAACCTAAAAATAAATATGACAAACATATGATTTTCAATACCTATCTAACTTGAAGACTAAAAGAATAAACTACTGTGTAATATATGAAGACAATGATCTTTAACTGTAAACAATGTCATTATATAAATAGTATCAGAGGTAGAAACGTACATTGTTGTATGGTAGATGTATTAATACAATATAGACAAAGTTATAAGCATACTCTTATACAAAAATAGAGGTAGGAACACTCACATTTAATATTTAATATATCAATATACAAGAAACAGTACCAATACAATTTGCCCTACATGTTTTAACTGGTACACAAGACCATAAGACTTGTATAAATTATCGGGGTAAATATGTTTTAACACATGTATATAGTGAACCATGATGATTTCCTAAATCATTGATCATTTCTGATCATTTCTTAATTGTAAACTCCTTCATAATCCCTTTTCCACGCTTTCTTCAATTCCCAGCACATTATTGTCACCTATAGTCACTGGATTGTCAGGATTTCATCAAATGTCTCCTGTCCTCTCTTCCCACTCACAGTTCTGCTCTGTCTTTGCCTAAAATATTTCACTTAATATAATGATTTCCAGCTCTATCTGTGTGGTTATACACAACAGGATTCTATTTTTTTTATAGGTGAGCAGTATTCCATTATATACCTGCACCATTTTTTTTTTACCAATTTATCATTTGATAGACACTAAGATTATTTACATATCTTGAACTTTGCTAATGATGTTATAATGAGTGTTTGGAGGGGCAGTGTCTTTAAAGAGAGTGGTTTTATTTACTTTGGAGATCCATGTACTAGTGGAATTGCTAGATTGTATATTAAATTTTTAGTTGAAATTAAATTATCTATATACAAGGCATGTTGTAAATATCATTAAAATAATTACAGTAATATTTAGAGATTAGAGACCCAGAGGTAAACTAATATTCAGTAGACTGGGAAGGAAAGGCCTTTGGCTAAAAAACATATACATATATGTATACAGAAACAATTAATGAGAAAAGAGCCCATGGATTTGCAGGAAGGCAGACAAGGCATAGAGGAGGGTTAGGAGGGAGGAAAGGGAAGAGGGAAATGTTATAATTGTATTATAATATCAAAAAAGGAACAAAAAAGGCTTATCTAGTTTGGTATGTCAGTTCTACTCAATTAGTACCTAGATTTACTATTCTAATAATTAAAATAAATTAGGTTCTTTCAAGTGTTAGCAAAATATCATTCAAAATTATCCTGATTATATATATGCAGCCCATATACCCAAAACATGCGACAGTTTTCTTATAAAGGAAAAGTAACACAGGTTCAGGTCAAGTTACTTCTATTTACTGTAAACAAACATTTGCAAAGGTATATACTTCCAATCACCACTTTATAAAATTGAAACTATATAGCCCCCAATGAGAATGATCCTCATTGTCAATACTTGTGGATGGAGGTTTTATGAACCACCCTTACATTTTCACTCAGCATAATTAATCATTACATTTACACAGTATATAAGTCCTATCACTAGATGACCTCATTTAATAAATACATACATCTGGAAATTTTAATTTTATAATGATAGATTTCGAATTATTATGATTTGTTATTTACCAAAAACACTTAACAAAATAAAGTCATTTTTCATCTTTTTTTTTTTGCTTTATGTATCTAAATGTTTCAAGACAAAAGCTATGAGAGCACTAATAATTCATTTGATATGTCTTGGGTGACTTCCAATTGCAAATAAATGGAGTGAGTGAAATTGATAGTAAATGATAAAATGCAAACGTAAAGGAATGAGTGGTGTACTATGGGCAGGATGGGTGGTGTACTATGGGCAGAATGGGTGGTGTGCTATTGGCAGAATGGGTGGTGTACTATTGGCAGGATGGTAGTGTACTATGGGCAGGATGGCTGGTGTACTATCGGCAGGATGGCTGGTGTACTATGGGCAGGATGGCTGGTGTACTATGGGCAGGATGGGTGGTGTACTATCTGCAGGATGGTGGTGTACTGTTGTGTTAGGAGCAGCGGGCTACTTTCCCGGCACCCGGCTGCCCACACGGCTAGCTTTACC
>NC_022009.1:89173010-89179949 GCF_000317375.1 Microtus ochrogaster | reverse complement strand
TGTACTTTCCGCAAAAAAGGTGGGCCAGTGTTAATGTTTTCCTATTTGATGAAAGTAAACGGACATCTGAAAATTACTCAAATGTTGTGTCCTATGACAAGAAACTTAGTGATAGTTTTCATATGATTAAAACTTCAAGAAATAGTCCCTTGTAGTATATGCATGCAACTTAATAGAGTAAGTCACCAAGCATGTATCTTAATGGTCAGGACTTTTTTTTTTTCACTTTTCTTATTGGCCCCAGAGTTTCTAAGCATATGTTAATTAAACATTATTTATTTTAAATATTTAAAATGAAAATAGTTTTACTCAGGAAACATTTCAAATTTTAATAGGATGACACTTTTATTACAATTGTTTTTAAAATTAACTTTAAAAATTAAACCTGTATTTTTTGTATTTGCTCTTTTAAAATTAGGGTATAATGTAGCCAAGGTTATGAGAAAACTCTTTATGTTGCCAAGGATAGCCTTGAACTCCCAATCTTCTCTGTCTTTGTCTTGTAAAAGCTGACATTATACGAGTATAGTGCTACAGTGGGCTCAGTCTACTCTTAACTAATATTAAAGTATAATCATTTTTCAGACTAATAGGTTAGCACATGCTGTTTTGATAGACAGTGTACTTCTCAAATCGGGTCTTGCAACTGCCGACAGAGGTGGGGTTTTAACCAGCACAATTTCAAGTTCTCTTAAAGCCTAGACTCTTTCTTGTTTTACACTAGTTCCTTTGTTTTATTTGTTAAAGTTTTTCTTTATTTGTGTGTGTGTGTGTGTATGTGTGTGTAGTGTGTATGTGTGTGTGTCTTGTGTATATGTCGTATGTGTTTAGGAGCACAATGAGGTCTAAAGATCGCATCAGAATCCTTGTTGCAGAATTGCAAGTGGATGTGAGCTGCCCAGCCTAGGTGCTGGGAACTACACTCCAGGCTTAGGAAGAGTAGCGGGGCAGGTGTCTTTAGCCTGTGAGCTGTCCCTCCAACTCTACTAAACTGGCATGTGTTTTAGTAAAAGATTCTAGAAATGGAATTTGATGCATTCATTTCACCTGGATTTTAACATAGCCATGTTCTATATTAGACGTTTTATTTATTTTAGTTCATTTATTAATTTGATTGTTTGGTTTATAAAATTGAGCTATGTTTTTGCACTGCTCTAATTAATGATTTATATTCACATTCTGATCCTTTCCCAATGTCTCAATGCAAGAACCTTTTTCTATCTACTCGGTTGCTCCCTCTTCACTACTTATGCGTAATTGCTTTCATAGCGTCCTCCATGAAACACACATTGAAACTCTCTTGGCTTTACTTTTCCCTTTCTCTCACTAGCCTCCCCCGTCATCAGTCATTTAAAAACTATCATCTCTTCTGATGATAGCTGAAATTAATGATGATCTCCATTGCACAGGCTCTTATAACCCCACAACCCAGGGCTGTATTTTTGTTAAGTGCATTTTTATTGGCTATAATTCCTGTTGCTGGAATCAGATTCCTTTGTCATCCGACATTATGTAGTTATAACATTTTTATTCATTAGTTAATGCTGGGAAGCAATTTGATAAGCTGCTCATTTTCTCTATTAACTAAAATTAAACCCTTCCACATTTTCAGTGTCTAAAATTTGTTACATCTAACAAAATTCAGATGGAACCCTTATATTAAAATAAGAAAAAAATTAAAAAGTTGTGGCTAAAACAGGTAATTGGTTCTCTCTCACTGTTTCAACCTAACTGTAAAGGTAAAGAGAAGACAGAAAAAGACTACTGGAGAGAGATTGGGGTGGGAGAGAGGGGAAGAGAGAAAAGGAGAATATGTATGCATTGATTCCCCTTTGCACAGCACTAAGTTACATGGCATCCCTCTGTGTGTACAGCCAAACATCATTTACCAGCATATTTATTACCATGGAAACATGCTAAGTATAAATAACAATGTAGTATGAGGTTATCTATGCACATACAAAGAAACTCTGATGCCTATAATTATTTTAGCAGGATAACATGAACAAATTGTTTGGCTCCTCTCTCCCTTGGCCTTTAATTTATGATACCAGACTAAGAATACTAACCTTATACAACTACCAGGAGATAGAAAGGAGTTATTATAAGATAATTGCAAAAAATATGTCAGGAAAACAATACCACTTATAATAGCTCTAAAAAATTGCTCGTGAACTGAAACAAAGATGTTAAAGACTTTTACAATGAAAAAGAAAACTGTAATACAGTAAAGACAGAATTTAAAGAAGACAGAAGATGGAAAGACCTCCCTTGTTCTCACCCTGGCAGAATTAATATTGAAAAAAATGCATCCTTCTTTTTAAACAAAGTGATCTGCATATTTAATGTAATCTGCTTCAAAATACTAATGATGTTACTCTTAGAAATAGAAAGAGCAGTCCTAACATTCCTATGGAAACCAAAATCCACTCAATAGACAATACGATCCTAAGCAAAAGACAAAGCAAGTCTGGTAGCATCTGGGTCAAAACGTCAAAGAGTAATGCATAGCCATGTGCAGTCAGTCAGGCACAGGGGCCAGTGGGAACAGAGCACAGAACCTGGACATTAGCCCATGTGCCCACAGATTCCTCAGCTCTGAAATGCCCTTAGTGCTCATTATTCAAGAGAAAGCCTCTTCAACAATCATGCTGGGAAAACTGGGTAAACACATGCAGGAGGATTAAGCTACTTCAATATCTCTCAACCTTTGCAAAAAGAAATAAATGGAAATAATAGATCAGAAACTTCAACGTAAGCCTGGAAATGCTGGAAGCCTTAGAGGAGCATATTTCAAACCATGTGCATAGGTAACAACATTTACTATGATTCAGGAAATAAAACTAAAAATTTCAAAGCTGAAGTTGCATCAAAGTAAAACTCTTCTTCACAGCAAAGGCAGTACTTAACCGAGGGAGGAGACTCCTCTAGCATGGGGCAAAGCTGTACCAAGTCTGTACTTGACAGGGGTTTTATATCCTGAATAAATAACTAAAAAACATAAGCAATGAAAGCACAAAAAATGCACTCAATAGATGGGCAAATGATGTGGAGAGACCTTTAAATTAAGAAGTACAAATGGTCACTAAGTACTTGAAACAAATGATGTGGAGAGACCTTTAAATTAAGAAGTACAAATGGTCACTAAGTACTTGAAACAGTGTTTAATAGTTTTAGGCACTGTGGAAATATAAATAAAAATGACATCAAGATTCCATATCAGTGAAATCATAACAAATGCCAGAGAGTGGGTGAGATTAGAGGAACCCAATATTTTGTTGGTAAGAACATTATTAGTTCAGCGACTATGGTATGAAATCAGGATGGAAATGAAAAGCAAAGCAAAGCTCTATTAGACTGAAGTACAGTTTTTGAGTGCACACTCAAACAATCAAAGTCACCTTAAGTAGAAATTTACGTGTCTTATTGCTGAAATATCAAGAAAAGCAAAGGTGTGCAATCAGCCTATGTGACATCAATGGCTGAACAGGTGAATAGCTTGTGGTATATATAGGTGATGAATACATTTTCATTCAGAAAGAGAAGTGTGCCATTTGGAAGAAAGCACAGATTACTATGTTTAGTGAAATAGTCAAGTCCCTCAAAAAATATGTCAGTTATTCTCATATGTAGAATTTGGGGAGAAAGTATGTAAAAGTAAAACTTTTGGGGATGTGAAAGGTAACACAGGATGGGGAGAGGAGGCAGCACAAATAATGTCTGTTACACACATCAATGACAATGCCATAACAAATCTCATTACTTTGCATAACCAATATATGCTAATAAAATGAGATATTACACCTAAAATATTTAGAATAAAGCCTGAAAGCCTCAACAGAGACTACCTTGAATATCAGTTGTAATTTTATGTGTTTCTCTGTGTAGTCCAGTTTATGATTTTCTGTACTGTATATTGCTTCTATGATATAAACACGACGAAAAGAAAGACTAAATAGAAAAAAATAACAAGAGACCATATAGGAAATGTGACAGCTATTCTTACAACTATTTATCTACAATGTCATCATTTCTCAAATGCTGAGGCTATGACATAATGCAACTATATATTGATAACATACTGAAAATCATAATTGTATTCAGGATCTGCTTTGACTTGTAGGTGATTTATGAGAACTTCAGGGTACTAGGTTTTTCTGCTACACATGACACAAGAAAGAGGGAAGATGAAAGGAAGTGACATAACAAGAGTGGTGTTGTTTTTATCTTTTATATAGTTGAATTCTGAAAGCAAAAATAAAGCTTGGAAACCACTGAGGTGGGTTGAATAGAAAGTGGCAAATTATTTGGAGTTTGTTAAACTTGCCAGGATGCCTTGAGCAATGAGAAATATGTATGTTAGGAGGACACTTTTCTTCAAGAAACGTTCCCTGCCAAATTTATGAGAATGATTAATAATATTCTTCTTTTATCAGATAGGATTTCATGAGGTCCCCAAAGTCCATCAATTATATTAGGAAACTTGTGAATTTTAAAGTCTCTCTCATCAATTTTCTGAGCAGACACATAAGTCACTACTCATGTTCTTACTAATTTGAGATCCAAGAAAGAGGCTGGATTCCTTTTCAGAACACACCTCAGTTTCAAAGGCCCTGAAGAAACTGTAGAGAAGATTTTCCTGGTGGTCCTCCTTGAAAACTCCTTGAGGAATCTCAGAGCCTTGTGACAATGCTGAGATTATTAGCCAAGCGACTTTCAGTCTAGAAAACTCTAGACCTGTTTATACCATCTTTGAAACTGGGACTAAAGAGATGGATAAACATATATGAGCCCATATTCCTTGGGTAGTTGAGCAGAGCTTGATTCCCAGCACCCACACTAAACAGCTAACTACTGATTTTAACTCCAACTCCAGGCCTCTTTTGTCCTCCATGGGCACCCATGCATGTGTGTGCGCACACACACATGCACACAAAGTAAATAAAATTTTTAAAATGCTCAAAACTTTTGGGAATATGTATGCACGTATGCACACACACACACACACACACACACACACACACACACACACACACACTGTATGTTTGTATGATGGTTTGAATGAGAATGACCCATAAGGTCATAGATTTGAATGCTTGGTCACCAGGCCTTACTTGAACGAATTAGGAGATGTGACCTTATTGGAGGAAGTCTGTCACTGGAGGTGGACTTTGGGGTCTTTAGAAGTCCAAGTTAGGCCCAGAGCTCTCTCTTCTCCTGATGTCTGTGGATCCAGATTAAAGCCATCTGCTCCTTCTTCAGTATCGTGTCTGCCTGTATACCACCATGGTCCCTGCCATGGTGATGGACTACTCCTTTGAAACTGGACAAAGCTCCAATGAAATGCTTTTAATGTTTTTTTTACTGAGAGTTGCCAAGGTCATGGTGTCTCTTCACAGCAATAGAACAGTGACTAAGACAGAAGTTGGCACCAGCGTGGACTATTGTTGTGACTGGCCCGACCATGCTGTTCACTGGTGAAATGTAAACCTTGGGATTTTGGATTAGAAAAACAGTTTATTGCTTTAAGTGGGGTTTAATGGGCCATCCTCGTAGGGACGATAACAGTGATGCTGAGAGCAATGCAGCAGTGCAGATTATGACAGCGTGGCTCACGTGGCTTCAGAGGAGAGTAGGAAAGTGCTCTGGAGACCATTCTCGGGATATCTTGGCAAAAAGTGTGCCTGCTTTCTACCCTCATTTAATAAATCTGCCAGAGGCTAAACCGAAGAGTTTTGGACCAAATGACATTGACAGAGGAGAGTTGATGACAGCCTAACTTTTTGACTTTGTTATGTGGTTATTAGTGGTCACTTTTACTCAGATCTATAATGAAAAGGAGAAAGCTAAGCAAGGAAAGAAGCAAAATGCAAACTTAAAAAAGCAAAGGAGAACCAGGAAGTGTAATGAAGCTGACTCCAGTGCTCAAGGAGATAATAAATTCAAAGAAAGGCTGATCCGAAATGGAATAAAGGGAGTGGTAGCTTCTGTACAAGAGCCTCCCGGCTCAGCTTCTGCCGTGTGGAAAGGAGTGGAAGAAGTATGTAGGGGAGGGAACAACTGGAAAGAAAGAGCTGAAGAAAATTTATTCGAATGAGGAGGCAAGTCCAGCACCAGGAAGCCAAAGAATTTGCCAACTTTAATTGCATGGTTCTGGCTTTAGAGTCAAGGGCTATGTGTAGTGGGAAGCTGTGGGCTTGCTTTTCGTCCTGCCTGGCTCCCAGCCACCTGGCTAACTTATGCCCCGAAATAACAACACACAAATTGTATTCATTTAAACACTGCTTGGCCCATTATATCTAGCCTCTTCTTGGCTAATTCTCACATATGAATTTAGCCCATTTCTAATAATCTGTAGCAGCACGAGGTGGTGGCTTGGCTTACCGGGAGAGATTCTGACCCATGTCCTTGGGCCGGAGCTTCATCGTATCTGCCCTGGAGAGCAGAGGCATGGCGTCTGCCTCACTTCCTTTCTTCCCAGCATTCTGTTCTGTCTACTCCACCCACCTAATGGCTGGCCTATCAAATGGGCCAAGGCAATTTCTTTATTAGCCAATGAATTATGGAATTTCCCTTCATGGCTAAAGAAAGCTGACGGAGCACACGTGTCTCATGTGTGTACTGGCATGGAGGCCCAGATAAGGCACTGTGAAGCTGTGAAAGTGAATCCTGAATCTTTCTGGAGACTTCATGATATTGGAGATGCCAGAGTCATGGGAAACCTGCCAAGAAGAGCTGCTACCGGGAAGTGGAACCAGCCAAGAGACAAACTTATTTTTCAGTCAACAAAGATGAAAGGAGTTGGAGATCTGAAGAGAGCTCTGACATCAGACAGGGAGATATGGAGGTTGAGTTTGCTCTGCTGGCTTTCAGCTTTGGTTTGGCCCAGTATTTCATCACGATCCTCCCCTTCCTCCATTGTGGAATGGCAATGTATAT
>NC_022009.1:89167246-89172475 GCF_000317375.1 Microtus ochrogaster | reverse complement strand
TGAAGGTCAGAAAAGCAGAACAGCCAGACCCTGACTCTTGCCTCTACCTCGGTCAGGAATGGTGATCCTGCCTCCAGGAATCTCAGAATGAAACTGTGCCTGAGAGCTGTCTCCTCCTGTCTTATATTCCTCCCTAGTGCTGAGATTAAAGGGTGTGGACTATTACTGCCTGGTTTCTATGGCAAACTAGTGTGGCTACTGGGATTAAAGGTATGTGTCACCACTGCCTGGTGAGTCAGGCTGACCAGTGAGGCTTTTTTATTCTTTGATCTTCAGGCAAGCTTTATTTATTAAAATACAAATGAAATCTCACTATAAGGCCCAGTGGTACTCTCTTTTCCTGCTGCCTGTGGGTCCAGATGTAAAACTCTCAGTTACCTCTCCAGTACTATGTCTGCCTGTGTGTCCCATGCTTCCCACCAGGGCAATGCACTTTGCCTCTGAAACTATAAGCAAGACCCAATGAAATACTTCCTTTTAGAAGAGTTCCATTTGTCATGGTGTTTTTACAGTAATAGAACACTAAGATCACTAAGACATGCACACACACACACACACACACACACACACACACACACACACACACACTCAAGTCAAGTTAAAAATAGGAGGAAAAGTGTATTTTTTGAAAATCTGTGTCCTCCTCCCTCAGTTTCCTTGCAACACCAGGTGTGTGTTTCCTCTGACTAGTGGCAATGCTAGGCTGTGAGAGAGTGTTGCCCTAGATAAACTGAGACAAGCCTGGCTTTCCAAGGTAGATATGATGGTTAAAACAGAATCAACATTGTACAACTGCCTTGTCTATGTCTGCAGAGAACTTCGGTCCACTTGATTTAACTACTCCACTTGCGTATAACCTATCCTTGTTTTAGAATTCTAACTAAAGTTGGATTGTTTTTAAGCATGCTGCTTTGTTGCAGATAATAATGTCTTTTATTATAATAGAAAGAAATGAATATTCACTGGGTCCTATTTTATATATACTAAGATAGTATCTGTTTCTTTTCAAAAAGAAGCTTGTATACATCTTACCAAGGGAACTAGAATGTTCTATGAAGTGTCTTTTTATCTGTCTGGCAGGTATTAGGTACTTAGTAAATATTTATTGCTGGAAGCAAAGATTGACTCAATTCTTAACCAGCTTCAACTTTCCAAACTAATTATGTTAAAAATTAATATTAAATAGGTTATCAAAAGAATACTAAGTTTAGGTAAGTAATTTTATATTATTTCTTACTAAGGCTTTATAATCCATTTTTTCCTGTGGGAACTAAGTTAAACACACACACACACACACACACACACACACACACACACACACAGTCCTTGCACCTTCATAATGTCAAGCTATATCTAAAAATTACTTAATTGAATGAACCAGACAAATATAAACAGATATGTGACCTAAGTTAAGAGCTATTTTATGAAAGAAAGTAATATAGCATCACCAACTGCAAAATAAGCAAAGACAACATGCTTAAGTTTAATCGCAAATTTTCAAATTACTAGAAAGAAAGATGTAAAAACATTTAGTCATATTTTGAAAGCATTGTAATTTGTGGGCTATGACTCTATAATAACTTAGATGAGAGGGAAATAGCATGCTTCTTACTATGTTGGCTACATGTGGAAGATCACCTCTAACTACAGCCTTCTGTGGTATACATGTGTAAGATCACCACTAACCACAGTTTCCTGTGGTCTACATGTGTAAGATGATCACTAACCATAGCCTCCTGTGGTCTACATGTGTAAGATCATCACTAACCACAGCCTCCTGTGGTCTACAGGTACAAGATCACCACTAACCACAGCCTCTTGTGATCTACAGGTATAAGGTCACCACTAACCACAGCCTTCTGTGGTCTCTAGGCAATGCAATGAGTGATCTAAACCTTTCAGAGTATCAATAAAACTGTTAATCAATATCAATATCAAATATTTTCAAATTAACTGTTAATCAAATATCAATGAAAATGTATCAAAAGGTCAAAAGAAGGTGTATGTCAATCTACCAGTGATTTTAATCCAGCCAACTCCAAGTGCTACTCTCTTGTAATTTGGCTATCCCTATGGAAGATACTCAGTAATTAGAACCCTATAACTTCCCAACATGGTTCTCTGATATTTTCATCTATACATCCTAAAATAGTTTAGATTGCTCATTTTTCTTTATTCTCGGCAAGCAATTTCTTCTATAACAGTCATTACCAGGCAGCCATATTGTCAACTAATCTCTCTCCAATTGAGTTCCCACCCCTATTGACCCAATCAAATTTATGAGATATCTTTCTCAAATATCATTATCGTATCATTGGAGATGTCTTCACCTGAAGCAAAGCAAGCAAGGGCTTTTCAAAAGCACCTTTGCTAATGTATTTCCAGCTTCAAGAATTCATGGTTGTCCCAGTTAAAGGAACACATGTAGGTTTTAAAAAGAATAATGCAAAATTTAACCTATCAGAAAATATTATGGTTTCTCTTACTAGATGCTTTTTACTTCTGATTAGAACTTATTCTGGTGTAGCCATATAACAACATAATAATGTTTAGTCAATGTCAAACATATTGGCATTTCATAACAGTGATAAATCCAAAGATAATTAAAATCACATTGTTGTATAAACAGATGTGTAATTTTGTATTAAATACTGAACTAGTTCTACCAAATAATATAAATACAACTGGTTATTCAAATAACATTGTGTCTGTAGTATTGAATAGTCAGTACGAATATTCTGACATTTTTATTAAGCCAGCAATTGTGAATCATCTCATGGGTGTACCTTATTATTGAATTTGAGGTCAATCTTTCAAAAGATAAAAAGATGACTGATGTTGAGCGATACCTTAGCAGTAGAGCTAGCACTTACCATGTACTAAACCTTGTGTTCTAGGCCCTGAGAAGCAAAAAGTCAAAGAAAAGGGCTGAGGTGGGGTGGGGTGGGGTGGGGTGGGGAGGCTGGAGAAATGACTCATCATTTAAGATCTTGCTGCTCTTAAAGAGGACCAGTTAGTTCTCATCATGTGCACTGGGCAGCCGCTTATAACTTCAGTTCCAGAGGATCTGGTCCTCTTTACTTGTCTCCATTGGCATCTACAGTCTTGTACACATTCTCTCTCTCTCTCTCTCTCTCTCTCTCTCTCTCTCTCTCTCTCTCTCTCTCACACACACACACACACACACACACACACACACACACACACAGAGTTAAACACTAAATCTTTAAAAATTATCAGTATACGTTTTTTGTTTTCAGGGTGTGTGCAGTTTAATTGGTAGATTTGTTAAATGAGCTGACAAAATACACTCAACAGGAGATTAAAAAAATGGACGCGAGAAAGAGAAAAAGAAATTTCTCTTAGATTTCAAGTTACAGAAATGTAAAGCATAGAGCCAACATTTACAGAAGTCGGTCAACAGGGGTTATTCTGACAGGAGATTGGGATGTTGATTTTGGGAGCGCAGGAGGGGTTTAAGCTAAAATATTAAATATTTTGTTAAAATATTAAACCATGAGTGACAGAAAATAAAGGTAATCAGTTTTTGGAGGTTTAAATAAGTGTGACCCCCACATGTGCTTGAAGTCTTGATCACAGGGAGTGGCACTCTGAGGAAGTGTGGTCTTGTTGGAATAGGTGTGGTCTTGTTGGAGGAAGTGTGTCACTCTGGAGGTAGGCTTTGAGTCTCATATATACTTGTTACTCCCAGTGTGGGACACAATTTACTTCCTGTTGCCTGCATATCAAGATAGAGAACTCTCAGTTCCTTCTCCAGCACCATGTCTGCCTGCACATATCATTATGTTCCCTGCCATGATATTAATGGCTTAAACCTCTGAAACTGTATGCCAGTCCCAATTAAATGTTTTCCTTTATAGAAATTGTTGTGGTCATGGTGTTAGTGTCTCTTCACAACAAAAGAAACCCAAACTAAGACACAGTTTCAAAACCCAATTTACAATGAAAGAAATTGAAACTAAGAAATTTGAAATTGAGAAATATATTAAATACATATTAATTCAGAACAACAAGTAAAATTTATTACTTATTACCATAGTTAATATATTTTAGGAGAGATAAAAATATTGTTTTCTAAACAATAACAATACAAATGATATTGGGATGAAACTTTTGGAAATATATTTAATGCTTGACCTCAACAAAAACAAGATAGATTCTTTCATCTACTTATTTAATTTCTAACAGTATCATAATAATTCTAAAAAACTCCTCAAGAAACTCAGGAAAGAATGAGAGTAAAACAGGCAAACAAGAGTGAAATACTCTTGTCAATATAGTTTGATCTTGGTTAGAGAAGACACTGCATGTGACTTAACTCCTTTAAGCAAATCAACACTTTTTACTGTAAATATAGTATTTGTCAGATATCACTAAATTATATGTCTCCACCCCAAAATAATGTTTCCTCTGCTAGCTATATTTGTATGTCATACAATCAAGATGGTTGATATAGTTATTTTATTTTATTGCTAGCTTGTGGATTTTTTATTTTCTATTAATTTTATGCATTATTGTAAGAGCATTTTTTATGTCTCAACCTACAACTTGTTTTTTCATTTTTTTTCTGTTGCTCTCTGAAATTTTCTTAGTTAAACTTCATGAATTTTAGGCTCTGGAAAAGTGCATTTACACTCAGGATCGTAAAGTCTTCTGGATAAATGCCATTCTTTATTGTTATGAAAAAGGCTATATTCTCCTGTGAGTCTTTGTTTTAAGATGCACTTCACTTTGATGTTTATGTAACCACCCCAGACTTTTTGGTTAATGTTAATACATTTTTTTAAAAAATCTTTTTAATTTGACTTGCTTTTCTTACACTGCAGGGTAATCTCATGTAGGCATATATTGAGAAATTTACATGTATTCAACCTAAAAATCTCTGTTTATTATTTTGAATGCTTAGGTTATTTGCCTTAAGTGAAAATATTGACTTATTAATGTTGAAATCTAGTAGTTGCTTTTCTCTATTCTGTATACTCTGTGTTCATTATGACTTCTAATAAATATGTCTATAGTATGCTGTTCAGTTTGCTTCACGTTGCTCAATGTAAGTTTTTGTCTAAGCAGATAATGTGCTGCTGACCTTCCTGTGTGATGCTGAAAACCTTCCTCCAGTGAATCTGATATTTTCAAACTTTTGAAGAAACTTATTAGTGTCTGCAAATTTTCAGCCAGACCTTTTACTGTAGTTTTTTTTTTTTTTTT